>NC_069501.1:966330754-966555754 GCF_027579735.1 Bombina bombina | reverse complement strand
TACCGTTAGACAGTAATGAATGTCAATACACAATTTAAATGTGTCAAACAAAACTCATGCTGTTAGGGACCACAAACATGTTTGACTGTGTAAAGGTACTTGAAAACTGTTTTGCTTTTCTCTGTTAATTTTGTTCATAAGAAAGAAAGAAAGATGGTTTTCTCTTGCACCCCTGCGTGACTGACAGGAATACAAGATAATGCACAATGAACCTCATTTTTTTCTGCAATAACATGGGCAGAATATTTAAGTCATAGGAATAGTGTTTGCCAAACTAAAAAAAAATGACATTGTTTAGTTTTTACTGGCATTTAACCAGGTGTTACTGTACAGACAGAAAGCATTTTGAAGTGCTCAGATCTGTCCTTGTACAAATAAATGACCTGCAGGATACAGAAGAGTTAATGCTCATTTTTTCCCTCACTGACACCCAGGAATACAGTAATCGGAGACAACTGGGGTACAGAGGGGGTCATCAGCTCCCTCTATTAACCATTGTATCTGTCAGGTCATTCAGGAGTAGAGGAACAGCTCTATCTCTAGTGCATGCCTCTTAAAGGGGCATTAAACACTTTGGTATAATAGAGAGTGTAAAAAGAAAAGATTTGCCATTATTTATTATGCTTTCCTGTCCTGTAGCTTAATTTAGAAAACTGTGGGTTTCCAGCTCTGAGAATTAGAAGAGCACTCTGAAGATTTCACCTAAATGGCCCCTGCAGGGATGTGATAAGATACATTATAATAAGTGAGTTTTACTAACAAAATACCAGTAGCAAGCGAGAGGTGGAGAGTTTGGCTCTTAAAAAACAACTACAGTAAATGAGATATTAATATATTCAGAAACACACGGCCAATATATTAACTTATTGCAAGACTACAGAAAAAATACAGTTACTGAGTATATGATCACTGTAAGTCAGTCACAGTGATTGTAGTCTTAAAGTGGAGCCTAGATACTAACATGAAATGCATGCTGGTATTAGGCTCACTGGGCAATCCCTGGATGTCTCAGGAGTGAGGCAGACTAGTGATGCCCCCAAAAAACTGCCCCTTGGTAATGTGATCATTGTGTCATCCACAAATGATATTCCTTTAATTCTAATTTAAAACCCTTTTTGTGAATATTGTGCTGCGCAATGTGTTGGCGCTTTATACATTAATGATAATAATAACAATAAGAATGATATTTAACCTTTGTTTTGGATGTAATAACTATAACTTAAACACTTTGGGCCAGATTACAAGTGGAGTGCTAAATTATTGCGCTCTCACAAACGGGCAAATATGCCCGTTTGCGGGAGGGCAATAATTAACTAGCCATTAAAAGTAACTGGTTATTACTATCCCAATCTCACGGTAGCAATTAGCGCTCCGAAAATTAACCAGAGATTAGATTAAAAGTGCCCCAAATGCCCTCAAAATGTCTGGGCATTATATAGTTTTTTTTTTATTTAAAAAAAAAATCTGGCATTAAACTTTCTCCCCTGACTCAAAGTGCCCTGCAGTCTGGGAGTCTCTGAATCTGTATCCCCATGTCGGCTACCACTCTCATAGATCCCCAGCATCTACTGACTTTAGGCGCAAACTTAATGGAGAGCTCAAGTTGATCTGCAGTAACCAGAGCCAGCTCGCATCCCATCAACAATGAACTTCCAGACTCATGTGAAAATATCTCCCTTACCTACAGTCCCTTTTCCTAATCAGAATCCCTCCTGCTGAGCCATGCGGAATAGGGTAGGCGAGCTTCAGAATCAGGACTTTGTAACATATGAGCAGTCCTACGGAGCTTGTTAGATAATATAAAGCTATGTACCACCTGATATCCACCATATGTAGAAATAAAAGTCTTGTGAGAGACAGAGCATTAAATCATTGCAGTAGATTTATTCAAATAAACAAACAGGTGAACACCACTCCACACACACCTCACAGCCACATCCGACGCGTTTCCTGCCGCTAAACAGCACTTCGTCAGGGATATTGACAGCTGCTGTGAACCTCCCTTAAAAAGGCTAAACCCTTGCATCCAAATTTAAAGGTACAATACTTCTTCTAAAGCCTTTCAGTTGAAGTGAAGGTATCACTTTTTTTCATATAGCTGCACGTTTTACAAGGTACTCCTCCACACTTGAAACTACCATTACATTTTCCTAACCACATTTTATTTTCAGTTTTAGCTTTATCAGCAAAGTTCCGTTTCAGACTATTCTCTATAGTTTCAGATCTTCTAGAGACACACCTAACACCTTTTTCTATAGTTGCTCTTAATTTAGGATCGTTTTTCAACAATGGAGTAAATCTTTGTACAATTCTACATATATCCTGATACTGTCTACTATACTTTGTTGAAAAAGTCAACCTATCTATGTCTCCATTTGTTTTCCTCGGTTTATCCTTTAACAAAGCCTGTCTATCCATCTCATTAACTGCCTTCATAGTTTTAATTAAATCCTTCTTGTTGTACCCTCTATCACTCAAGCTATCAACTAAATTATTAGCTTGATCCAAGTAGGTCTCCTTATCACTACAGTTACGCCTAAGGCGCATAAATTGCCCCTTAGGAATTCCTTTCTTTACACAGTAGGGGTGACCTGAGTCAGCCCTCAAAATGGTATTACCAGAAGTTTTTTTTCCTAAAAGTCCTAGTATTTATGCAGCCTTTCTTGCTATCTCCTACTAGTGTTAGATCTAGATAATCTACACTTTCATCAGAGTTATAGTGTGTAAATTGTAAATTGTTATTATTATCATTCAGGTATTGTATGAATTGTTCTATGCTGGTTGCATCCTTTTTCCAGACGATCAAAAGATTGTCTATAAATCTGGTATAGAAACAAATCCTAGATAGAAAAGGATTATTACTAGTAAACAATTTATTAAGTTCAAAATAACCCAGATAGAGGTTAGCATACGAGGGGGCGAATTTCGCCCCCATCGCTGTGCCCTGGTTTTGGACATAATAAGTCCCCTCAAATAGAAAGTAATTGTGGCTCAAAAGGAACCTCACAATGTCAACAATATAATCTATAAAACCAGATTCAAAGTTAGTATGAATGTGTAACATTTCCCTGAGGGCCACAAGACCCTCTCTATGAGGTATACAGGAGTATAGAGATACCACATCTACGGTTAAAAAAGTAAGGTTATCTGACCAATCTAAATGTTCCAATTTTCTAAGTAAATGTTTGGTATCTCTCAAATATCCTGGCAAATTTTTAACAACTGGTTGTAAGAAATCGTCAACCCATTTACCTAAATTTTCTCCTATAGTACCTATAGTAGAAATAATAGGCCTTCCAGGCGGATTAAGCCTGGACTTATGGATCTTCGGTAGATGTTTGAAAACTGATATTGTTGGACTTTCATTAATAAAACACTCAGCCTGTGTTTGTGTAAGATAATTCAGGTGGATACCTTCATCTAAGAGCATTCTTAGTTCCCTATTAAACTTCTCAGTGGGGTTAAATGTAAGTTTACGATATGTTTCCCTGTCAGACAGCTGTCTTTCAGCTTCTTGGACATAAGCTACTCTATCCTGCACCACAATAGTGCCCCCTTTGTCAGATTTTGATATCACCACATTTTTATTATCTTTAATTTGTTTAAGTGCTGCTCTTTCACTATTTGACAAGTTATCCCAATTTTTTTTCTTTTTGTTTTCACAATTGACTTTATTATTATAAAGTTGTGTTAATTCCTCTTCTACTACTGTATGGAATACTTCTATAAGGTCCCCTCTCGCATGAATCGGGTAAAAGTGACTAGTGTGGCCTATCTTACATTGTGAGCTAGGTATACTTAAGTTACTCTGATTATATCTTAAACTTTCACTGTCTAGTAATCTCAAGCTATTAGTATCACATAATTCTTCAAATGACAAGGTTTCTAGATTTTTAGTAATAACTTCACTATTGGACATGTCATTAGAACTAGTGTTAGTAGGATTTCCTTCAATAGATTGTGGTTCCTCATTAAAAAAGTGTCTCTTCAGGGTTATCTTCCTTACAAATTTATTAAGATCTATTATAGTGTCAAATAGGTTCATATTTCTATCCGGAGAGAAGCCCATCCCTTTTGAAAGGGCAGTCTCTTGTATTTTAGTTAGAGGATATGATGATAAATTGACAACATTTAATTGCTCTTCTCTTTTGTAGCCCTGGTCAGCCTGCTCGGATACTTTGCCTTTGGCTCCTCCTCTTTTTTCTTCTTTATTCTCTTTGGATCTCCGTCTTTTACCTTATCTTCAGTGCTTGATATATTAGGGGTAATCCCCAGATCGACCAAAGATCTATGGCTTGCATTATCTTTAGATCTTGCTCCCATTTTATCGCTCTCATAGCTGCTGCAAACCGGAGTGGAGGACTTGGGACTATAAGCATAAGTGCTCCCCTCAGCATCCGAGAAAGTCACTTTTCTCTGTTCTTCTTTATTCGATGCTTCCCCTTGTGAATCCATTCTTTTTCCTTTTTGTTTACTGTGATGGTTCTTTTTTTTATTTTTATTTTTATGTTTATTCATGGTATTTCGTTGCAAACCAGTACTCCAACTATACACGACATCCAGGTCGTAATTTTTACAGTCTCTTTGGTATTTTCCTAATTTCTTATTCACTATTTCATTGTCAATCCTTTCTGTAGTATCCTTCAATTGTTTCATATAATCCTCAAATCTTTCATCATCCTTGAGGTCATCAATCTGTATTTGGAGTTCAGAGTTTGTTCCCTTTCTTTTGTTCTCCTCTTTAGCAATTGTTTCATGAGGACCACAGAACAATCTGTTAGATTTTGGTTCCACTCTTTCATGAAATCAGTATCCAATTTTTCCGCTGCTGGATACTTTTTCATTCTGAGTCCCCTTGGTATTTTATTTTCTGTAATATATAATTGTAAAAATTCCATTTCCCACCATGTTTTTAGTTCCTTAATAGTTAACTTTTCTTTTTGTGAAAATAGTGTGCTCAAATCAACAGGTGTGTGTGTAGGAGCGGTGTCCCCTTTAATTAGTGAATCAAGTTTAGCTCGTCTATTCGTGATTTCTTCCTGATCCATGGTTAGGATACACCAATATTCAAGTATCCACACTGAATACTAACACAGTCTTGTGCAAAAAGGAGAATTTTTAAGTGCATAAACATACAAACTCATGCACACTGTGTAGTAAACCACGGACAAATATATTTCAATACCATTAGCTAATTTATGATCTATATTTGAGTATAACACTGTCAATCTCTAACAGTGTAGATATAGCCGGTATATTGTCAGGACTAGAAGCCACTGCACAGGATACTCCAAATTTCAGAGCTTTAACCCTTAAATTAACGGAACCGGAGCCGTTTTTACATTTAACCCCTATACAGTCCCAGAATGAGGCTCTGTCTATAACTAGAAAGGCCCCCATCTGAAAAAGGTGTCCAACACAGTGCCTGCCGTTTTTCTAAACGTTCCCCAAGATTATAATACCAATAATTAGTTAGAATCTGCATAATATGCCTAGTAAAGCAATTGTTTTAGCCCAGAAAAATGTCTACCAGTTTTTAAGCCCTTTTTGAAGCCCTTTATTCTTTTATGTTTAACTAAGAAAATGGCTTACTGGTTCCCATGAGGGGAAATGACAGCCTTCCAGCATTACATGGTCTTGTTAGAAATATGGCTAGTCATACCTTAAGCAGAAAAGACTGCTAACTGTTTCCCCCAACTGAAGTTACTTCATCTCAACAGTCCTGTGTGGAAACAGCAATTGATTTCAGTTACTGTCTGCTAAAATCATCTTCCTCTTACAAACAGAAATCTTCATCCTTTTCTGTTTCAGAGTAAATAGTACATACCAGCACTATTTTAAAATAACAAACACTTGATAGAAGAATAAAACTACATTTAAACACCAAAAAACTCTTAACCATCTCCGTGGAGATGTTGTCTGTGCAACGGCAAAGAGAATGACTGGGGTGGGCGGAGCCTAGGAGGGATCATGTGACCAGCTTTGCTGGGACTCTTTGCCATTTCCTGTTGGGGAAGAGAATATCCCACAAGTAAGGATGACGCCGTGGACCGGACACACCAATGTTGGAGAAATACCAAAGAGACTGTAAAGATTACGACCTGGATGTCGTGTATAGTTGGAGTACTGGTTTGCAACGAAATACCATGAATAAACATAAAAATAAAAATAAAAAAAAGAACCATCACAGTAAACAAAAAGGAAAAAGAATGGATTCACAAGGGGAAGCATCGAATAAAGAAGAACAGAGAAAAGTGACTTTCTCGGATGCTGAGGGGAGCACTTATGCTTATAGTCCCAAGTCCTCCACTCCGGTTTGCAGCAGCTATGAGAGCGATAAAATGGGAGCAAGATCTAAAGATAATGCAAGCCATAGATCTTTGGTCGATCTGGGGATTACCCCTAATATATCAAGCACTGAAGATAAGGTAAAAGACGGAGATCCAAAGAGAATAAAGAAGAAAAAAGAGGAGGAGCCAAAGGCAAAGTATCCGAGCAGGCTGACCAGGGCTACAAAAGAGAAGAGCAATTAAATGTTGTCAATTTATCATCATATCCTCTAACTAAAATACAAGAGACTGCCCTTTCAAAAGGGATGGGCTTCTCTCCGGATAGAAATATGAACCTATTTGAAACTATAATAGATCTTAATAAATTTGTAAGGAAGATAACCCTGAAGAGACACTTTTTTAATGAGGAACCACAATCTATTGAAGGAAATCCTACTAACACTAGTTCTAATGACATGTCCAATAGTGAAGTTATTACTAAAAATCTAGAAACCTTGTCATTTGAAGAATTATGTGATACTAATAGCTTGAGATTACTAGACAGTGAAAGTTTAAGATATAATCAGAGTAACTTAAGTATACCTAGCTCACAATGTAAGATAGGCCACACTAGTCACTTTTAACCGATTCATGCGAGAGGGGAACTTATAGAAGTATTCCATACAGTAGTAGAAGAGGAATTAACACAACTTTATAATACTAAAGTCAATTGTGAAAACAAAAAGAAAAAAAATTGGGATAACTTGTCATATAGTGAAAGAGCAGCACTTAAACAAATTAAAGATAATAAAAATGTGGTGATATCAAAATCTGACAAAGGGGGCACTATTGTGGTGCAGGATAGAGTAGCTTATGTCCAAGAAGCTGAAAGACAGCTGTCTGACAGGGAAACATATCGTAAACTTACATTTAACCCCACTGAGAAGTTTAATAGGGAACTAAGAATGCTCTTAGATGAAGGTATCCACCTGAATTATCTTACACAAACACAGGCTGAGTGTTTTATTAATGAAAGTCCAACAATATCAGTTTTCAAACATCTACCGAAGATCCATAAGTCCAGGCTTAATCCGCCTGGAAGGCCTATTATTTCTACTATAGGTACTATAGGAGAAAATTTAGGTAAATGGGTTGACGATTTCTTACAACCAGTTGTTAAAAATTTGCCAGGATATTTGAGAGATACCAAACATTTACTTAGAAAATTGGAACATCTAGATTGGTCAGATAACCTTACTTTTTTAACCGTAGATGTGGTATCTCTATACTCCTGTATACCTCATAGAGAGGGTCTTGTGGCCCTCAGGGAAATGTTACACATTCATACTAACTTTGAATCTGGTTTTATAGATTATATTGTTGACATTGTGAGGTTCCTTTTGAGCCACAATTACTTTCTATTTGAGGGGACTTATTATGTCCAAAACCAGGGCACAGCGATGGGGGCGAAATTCGCCCCCTCGTATGCTAACCTCTATCTGGGTTATTTTGAACTTAATAAATTGTTTACTAGTAATAATCCTTTTCTATCTAGGATTTGTTTCTATACCAGATTTATAGACGATCTTTTGATCGTCTGGAAAAAGGATGCAACCAGCATAGAACAATTCATACAATACCTGAATGATAATAATAACAATTTACAATTTACACACTATAACTCTGATGAAAGTGTAGATTATCTAGATCTAACACTAGTAGGAGATAGCAAGAAAGGCTGCATAAATACTAGGACTTTTAGGAAAAAAACTTCTGGTAATACCATTTTGAGGGCTGACTCAGGTCACCCCTACTGTGTAAAGAAAGGAATTCCTAAGGGGCAATTTATGCGCCTTAGGCGTAACTGTAGTGATAAGGAGACCTACTTGGATCAAGCTAATAATTTAGTTGATAGCTTGAGTGATAGAGGGTACAACAAGAAGGATTTAATTAAAACTATGAAGGCAGTTAATGAGATGGATAGACAGGCTTTGTTAAAGGATAAACCGAGGAAAACAAATGGAGACATAGATAGGTTGACTTTTTCAACAAAGTATAGTAGACAGTATCAGGATATATGTAGAATTGTACAAAGATTTACTCCATTGTTGAAAAACGATCCTAAATTAAGAGCAACTATAGAAAAAGGTGTTAGGTGTGTCTCTAGAAGATCTGAAACTATAGAGAATAGTCTGAAACGGAACTTTGCTGATAAAGCTAAAACTGAAAATAAAATGTGGTTAGGAAAATGTAATGGTAGTTTCAAGTGTGGAGGAGTACCTTGTAAAACTTGCAGCTATATGAAAAAAAGTGATACCTTCACTTCAACTGTCACTGGTAATACATATAAGGTCAACCATCATATAGATTGTAATTCAAGATTTGTAATATATTTGATCACATGCAAATTGTGTAAAAGTCAATATACAGGAAGAACTACAAGAATGCTCAAGGATAGAGTGAGGGAGCACTTGTTGTCCTTGGAAAATGATATTCCAAAAACACCTGTATCTAAGCACTTTGCATTACACAGAAGAAATGATAATTATAATAAACAAGAATTGGAATATATCAATACACTTTTCTCCTTTCAAGGTATTGATTTAATACCAAAGCAAAATGTTGGGGGTAATAGAGTTCAAGCCCTAAATAGGAGTGAAGTCTATTGGATATATACATTGAAAACCGGAAGTCCTTTGGGTATAAACATGATTTCGGATGTAAAATTATATATAGGTAATTAAGATGAAATTCGAATTAATGTTTAGAATAATTATTATTATTATTTTTTAAGATTGAATAACACTGTTGGTCCTGTTACAATGTATTATTTGGAAATTGGAACAGATCAATTCTCATCTTTTGTATTATACTATTCAAATATTTACTATATTGTCATCACTATGAATTGAGGTAATGTCTTGTATATTAATTGTAATTAATTTTCAAACCAGTAAACTTAATTATAGGCTAGCCATGAGCTGTAAGAATAACAATTGTATTCATGGAGCGTTATATATATTTATATTATATGAGGCTAGGAGTTCCTCTCTATGTGAAATTATGTGTTAACTTTAGTGTGCTCAAGTTGCAACATTGTATTGAATATTTTATATTATTTTACTTTGTAATAATGTGTTTGTATAACCCCCTTGAATGAAAGGCTTTAGAAGAAGTATTGTACCTTTAAATTTGGATGCGAGGGTTTAGCCTTTTTAAGGGAGGTTCACAGCAGCTGTCAATATCCCTGACGAAGTGCCGTTTAGCGGCAGGAAACGCAGGAAACGCGTCAGATGTGGCTGTGAGGTGTGTGTGGAGTGGTGTTCACCTGTTTGTCTATTTGAATAAATCTACTGCAATGATTTAATGCTCTGTCTCTCACAAGACTTTTATTTCTACATATGGTGGATATTGGTAAAGAATTGCAGCATTTGGAGGTTGCTGTGAAGGAAATACAAGTCACAGGCTTTCCACAGGTAACGCTGTCCGGTGAAACGGTTTATAACATTAACTCCGCCATCTTGCATGAGTGAGGCCGGATAACAGTGAGTAACTAAGCTTGTCCATTGTTTATTTTTTGAGAAGGTTGACTTCGAAAATCATCACCACTTCTGTATACTAAGAGTGATACAAGATCTTATACCTGAAATAGGAAGTGTGATTATACACCTATAATGGGAAATGTGACAAACTTTGTCGTTTTTTTACCTGATGCACTTGCATAATACTTGTGAATAACCAAAGTGGAGTATCCTGTGCAGTGGCTTCTAGTCCTGACAATATACCGGCTATATCTACACTGTTAGAGATTGACAGTGTTATACTCAAATATAGATCATAAATTAGCTAATGGTATTGAAATATATTTGTCCGTGGTTTACTACACAGTGTGCATGAGTTTGTATGTTTATGTACCACCTGCTCAGATATATCCTTTCTACTATGTGTAATTCATATATATGAGGACATTTTGTCTGAGACTCAGTTAAGGGCTATCACAGGCTTCTATCTTGTTGCATATTACTGTTTATACACAGAGTTTATATTTCTGTTAGATATTTAATTCATATCTACTGTTGGGTTGTAATTATTATATATTATTTGTTATATAAATTGATATATGCACTATCACAAAACATACTGGTAACTGCTTAATTTAACTCCAAAAACGAATAAGGCTGCAATCTTGCACAGTGCTGTAGTTGTATACAACCAAATCTCCTAGGGCTAGCTTAGAATGCACAAAATACATGAAGATTAATGTACATCTTATCTACAAACACTTAAAGACCTATCATTATATAAAAGACTTTACAATAACTTGTGGCTTGTAATGTTGTATCCATATCCACTACCCTCCGATTTATCTTATTTTACTTATATTTTATATCAAATTCTCTACACAGACAGAGTAATACTGCGGTGAGGTCTGATGTAGTTTAACCACTCCCCTTGAGTATACATACAGTCACGAGAATATTTTATATGGATTGAATCCTCTGCTTACTGCTGAAAGGGTAATAGCATCTCTAATGTAGGTTAGCTGTTTTATTCTATTCTATACTGATGATGGGCTGTCCGCGGCCGGGATAGCACATCTCATTTCCCTATAATGGACTACCATCGTTAACAACAGTAGGCAAGTAATTGTGTTCTAGAATATATTTTGCACTAACAAGTCCTCTACCCTCTAGTCTTAAAAAAATTAAATTTCCAATTCTGGGCTCAGGGGAGATATTTACTTTTGAAGGTCTACACTAGCAGTAACTCACCTTTTAAGACCCGGTTGAATACCCATAACACTTTGGTTGCTTTTTCAGCATTAATGTTTCCCTCAATAAGACACCTGTTAACCTTAGCCACTAGCTTCTATTCTGTACTTTTAAATATGTTTAAAATGTATGGAAGGTTATCAGCCCCTATTTGTGTACCTGATCCTATAATCATCTACACTATCCGTTTCCTAATTACTACTCTGAAACTAACACATATGGTTCCCTCATTAAAATATTATTCACTATGATATTATTTCAAGGTCTAAAAGAGGCCATATATAAATCAAGATTCCTCCAAGTGTAATCCACATAGCAATGGGCCCACAAGTGACCCTCTGAGAAATATGAGGAATTAACAAGAGCGATTCCTGTACTGACATAAATATCCATTATATCGCTTTAAGTTTCGCCTCATAGATACTACTGTCACAATTTCTGTTTCCTAAATTTTTGTTTCTCATATTACCAAGCCCAAAAGTGGCTATAGACCAAGCTAACTCGCCTCCATTAAAAATTCTACAGCGACACATAGGCCCAAGAGTGGCCTATAAATATTCTGGGAGGTTTAAATAATTGAAAAAAAGAGAGGTTTTATTTATAATTGCCTAACTATTACTTGTATGTAGTTAAGAACACGTAATTTCTTTGTTATGAAAATGTACTTATTTTTGTATTGCTTGAGTCATGGCAAATTTCATCTGCTTTGTTATTGTTTCTAAAAAAACCTCAATAAAAAAATATTTAATAAAAAAAAAACTCAGTTATTAAGGGGTTAATGTCACTTTTAATTGAAATGCTTTTGTATATCTGTACTGCACTAGACTGGGGTTTTAAGAGATATTTTATGTTTTTAGTTTGAAACTGTATGAGTAGGAGTTTTAAATCTTTTGTAATATCATGTTCATTAAGCTATAGAGTACAGAAACCTAGCAGAAACCCGTAAGCTTATTCACCTGCTGTATACAGCAGTGATTTCTATGTTATGAAAATGATTTCTGTTATGATTTTTACACATTCTGATTAAGCTTTGAATGTTTCTGTATTACTTTAACAAATTTGTATATTTCTGTGTATCTTTTACAAATTACACTGCACTATGCTTTTGTTTTATGCAAAACAAAAATGACAGTTTCAGAAAAAAGGGAGAAAGTATGATCCTAAGGCATTTTTGTTTTCAGCTGATACCTAGGTATCTCTTGCTCAGTGGCTGATAGGGAAAACTCCAAAAGAAAAAAATGGTTTATTTCACACAGGCATATCCATTTAAACAAACACACTACTGAAATACATTTTAAACTACTTTCTCTTCTTAGAGAAAAATTGTATAATGTAAGTATAATGTCCCTTTAACAAAAATACTTTTTTTTTTTTTAAACAGAACAGAATAACAGTGTGAAGAAAGAGGTATGGTAATATTTATCTCTGCACTGTTTATAATGTCAGCTGTAATCTCAGTTATTAGCTGGCCATTTAGTTTAGTTACATTATGCTAAATACTGTTAAAAAATGTTAGATAAAACAAGTAAACTATACCAGGTGGAAAAAGGCTAATATCCTCATTACATAGATGATTGTTGCAGCACTTAACGCGCAGGTTTTCCATGTCGGAAGTGCACCGTTCCTGTATACTAGTATTGTAGCAGCCACGAAATATGGTACTTTTTCCAGATTCTAGAGTCTCAGTTACAAAGCATTTTTTTCCAGTGCAAATATCCTGCTCACAGTAGTGGTTGAGGCATATACAGTTCCAATAAATGTCATCTGCAGAAAAATACAAGCACGATGAGTAAATATTTAACATTTTTATGTGTTAAAGGCAATATGAAAAATCCTGATATATTTAATGTATCCTCCTCCTCTTTAACCTAAGTTGTGGGTTGTTAGATTACTTTTATATCCTGTCTGGATAATTATGTGCAGGGACAAAGGTGAGAGGTCAGTGTCAATAGTAAATTAAGCTTTTGTACATGTAACATTTCCTCCATAAAACTTTATTTCCTTTTATGCTTCATAGGAAGACTGTTAATGCACACAGGTGTCAGCACATGAGGAAACCACAAATCACAGAACACCTGCGCAGTCACTTGATGTTCTTACCTCATGTATGATTGTAATGTAATGTATACTTGCATATAAAATATTCCAGCTTCCCAAGATTTGTCAGATACTACATTATCGGCTAGATTTGGAGTTTTGTAGGTAACGACCCGAAAAACTAACGCCGGCTTTTTTTTGGCCGCACCATAAAAATAACTCTGGTATTGAGAGTCCACATAAAGGCTGCGTTAGGCTCCAAAAAAGGAGCGTAGAGCATTTTTAACGCAGCTTCAACTCTCAATACCAGAGTTGCTTACGGACGCGGCCAGCCTCAAAAACGTGCTCGTGCACGATTCCCCCATAGGAAACAATGGGGCTGTATGAGCTGAAAAAAAACCTAACACCTGCAAAAAAGCCGCGTTCAGCTCTTAACGCAGCCCCATTGTTTGCTATGGGGAAACACTTCCTACGTCTGCACCTAACACTCTAACATGTACCCTGAGTCTAAACACCCCTAACCTTACACTTATTAACCCCTAATCTGCCGCCCCCGCTATCGCTGACACCTGCATTTTATTTTTAACCCCTAATCTGCCGCTCCGTAAACCGCCGCTACTTACATTATCCCTATGTACCCCTAATCTGCTGCCCCTAACACCGCCGACCCCTATATTATATTTATTAACCCCTAATCTGCCCCCCTCAACGTCGCCTCCACCTGCCTAAACTTATTAACCCCTAATCCGCCTCAATAACCCTATAATAAATAGTATTAACCCCTAATCTGCCCTCCCTAACATCGCCGACACCTAACTTCAATTATTAACCCCTAATCTGCCGACCGGAGCTCACCGCTATTCTAATAAATGGATTAACCCCTAAAGCTAAGTCTAACCCTAACACTAACACCCCCCTAAGTTAAATATAATTTTAATCTAACGAAATTAATTAACTCTTATTAAATGAATTATTCCTATTTAAAGATAAATACTTACCTGTAAAATAAATCCTAATATAGCTACAATATAAATTATAATTATATTATAGCTATTTTAGGATTAATATTTATTTTACAGGTAACTTTGTATTTATTTTAACCAGGTACAATATCTATTAAATAGTTAAGAACTATTTAATAGCTAAAATAGTTAAAATAATTACAAAATTACCTGTAAAATAAATACTAACCTAAGTTACAATTAAACCTAACACTACACTATAAATAAATTAATTAAATAAACTACCTACAATTAACCTAACACTACACTATCAATAAATTAATTAAATACAATTCCTACAAATAAATACAATTAAATAAACTAGCTAAAGTACAAAAAATAAAAAAGAACTAAGTTACAAAAATTAAAAAAATATTTACAAACATAAGAAAAATATTACAACAATTTTAAACTAATTACACCTACTCTAAGCCCCCTAATAAAACAACAAAGCCCCCCAAAATAAAAAATGCCCTACCCTATTCTAAATTACTAAAGTTAAAAGCTCTTTTACCTTACCAGCCCTGAACAGGGCCCTTTGCGGGGCATGCCCCAAGAAGTTAAGCTCTTTTGCCTGTAAAAAAAAACATACAATACCCCCCCCCCAACATTACAACCCACCACCCACATACCCCTAATCTAACCCAAACCCCCCTTAAATAAACCTAACACTAAGCCCCTGAAGATCATCCTACCTTGTCTTCACCTCACCAGGTATCACCGATCCGTCCTGGCTCCAAAATCTTCATCCAACCCAAGCAGGGGTTGGCGATCCATCATCCGGTGGCTGAAGAGGTCCAGAAGAGGCTCCAAAGTCTTCATCCTATCCGGGAAGAAGAGGCGATCCGGACCGGCAACCATCTTGATCCAAGCGGCATCTTCTATCTTCATCCGATGACGACCGGCTCCATCCTGAAGACCTCCACCGCGGACCCATCTTCTTCCGGCGACGTCCAACTGAAGAATGACGGTTCCTTTAAGGGACGTCATCCAAGATGGCGTCCCTCGAATTCCAATTGGCTGATAGGATTCTATCAGCCAATCGGAATTAAGGTAGGAATATTCTGATTGGCTGATGGAATCAGCCAATCAGAATCAAGTTCAATCCGATTGGCTGATCCAATCAGCCAATCAGATTGAGCTTGCATTCTATTGGCTGATCGGAACAGCCAATAGAATGCGAGCTCAATCTGATTCCTTTAAGGGACGTCATCCAAGATGGCGTCCCTCGAATTCCGATTGGCTGATAGGATTGGATCAGCCAATCGGATTGAACTTGATTCTGATTGGCTGATTCCATCAGCCAATCAGAATATTCCTACCTTAATTCCGATTGGCTGATAGAATCCTATCAGCCAATCGGAATTCGAGGGACGCCATCTTGGATGACGTCCCTTAAAGGAACCGTCATTCTTCAGTTGGACGTCGCCGGAAGAAGATGGGTCCGCGGTGGAGGTCTTCAGGATGGAGCCGGTCGTCATCGGATGAAGATAGAAGATGCCGCTTGGATCAAGATGGTTGCCGGTCCGGATCGCCTCTTCTTCCCGGATAGGATGAAGACTTTGGAGCCTCTTCTGGACCTCTTCAGCCACCGGATGATGGATCGCCAACCCCCGCTTGGGTTGGATGAAGATTTTGGAGCCAGGACGGATCGGTGATACCTGGTGAGGTGAAGACAAGGTAGGATGATCTTCAGGGGCTTAGTGTTAGGTTTATTTAAGGGGGGTTTGGGTTAGATTAGGGGTATGTGGGTGGTGGGTTGTAATGTTGGGGGGGTATTGTATGTTTTTTTTTACAGGCAAAAGAGCTGAACTTCTTGGGGCATGCCCCGCAAAGGGCCCTGTTCAGGGCTGGTAAGGTAAAAGAGCTTTTAACTTTAGTAATTTAGAATAGGGTAGGGCATTTTTTATTTTGGGGGGCTTTGTTGTTTTATTAGGGGGCTTAGAGTAGGTGAAGTTAGTTTAAAATTGTTGTAATATTTTTCTTATGTTTGTAAATATTTTTTTATTTTTTGTAACTTAGTTCTTTTTTATTTTTTGTACTTTAGCTAGTTTATTTAATTGTATTTATTTGTAGGAATTGTATTTAATTAATTTATTGATAGTGTAGTGTTAGGTTAATTGTAGGTAATTGTAGGTAGTTTATTTAATTAATTTATTGATAGTGTAGTGTTAGGTTTAATTGTAACTTAGGTTAGTATTTATTTTACAGGTAATTTTGTAATTATTTTAACTATTTTAGCTATTAAATAGTTCTTAACTATTTAATAGCTATTGTACCTGGTTAAAATAAATACAAAGTTACCTGTAAAATAAATATTAATCCTAAAATAGCTATAATATAATTATAATTTATATTGTAGCTATATTAGGATTTATTTTACAGGTAAGTATTTATCTTTAAATAGGAATAATTTATTTAATAAGAGTTAATTAATTTCGTTAGATGTAAATTATATTTAACTTAGGGGGGTGTTAGTGTTAGGGTTAGACTTAGCTTTAGGGGTTAATACATTTATTAGAGTAGCGGTGAGCTCCGGTCGGCAGATTAGGGGTTAATAATTGAAGTTAGGTGTCGGCGATGTTAGGGAGGGCAGATTAGGGGTTAATACTATTTATTATAGGGTTAGTGATGCGGATTAGGGGTTAATAACTTTATTATAGTAGCGCTCAGGTCCGCTCGGCAGATTAGGGGTTAATAAGTGTAGGCAGGTGGAGGCGACGTTGAGGGGGGCAGATTAGGGGTTAATAAATATAATATAGGGGTCGGCGGTGTTTGGGGCAGCAGATTAGGGGTACATAAGGATAACGTAGGTGGCGGCGCTTTGCGGTCGGCAGATTAGGGGTTAATAAGTGTAGGCAGATGGAGGCGACGTTGAGGGGGGCAGATTAGGGGTTAATAAATATAATACAGGGGTCGGCGGTGTTAGGGGGAGCAGATTAGGGGTATATAAGGATAACGTAGGTGGCGGTCGGCAGATTAGGGGTTAAAAAAATGTATTCGAGTGTCGGCGATGTGGGGGGACCTCGGTTTAGGGGTACATAGGTAGTTTATGGGTGTTAGTGTACTTTAGAGTACAGTAGTTAAGGGCTTTAGAAACCGGCGTTAGCCCAGAAAGCTCTTAACTACTGACTTTTTTCCTGCGGCTGGAGTTTTGTCGTTAGATGTCTATCGCTCACTTCAGAAACGACTCTAAATACCGGAGTTAGAAAAATCCCATTGAAAAGATAGGATACGCAATTGACGTAAGGGGATCTGCGGTATGGAAAAGTCGCGGCTGAAAAGTGAGCGTTAGACCCTATTTTGAGTGACTCCAAATACCGGCGGTAGCCTAAAACCAGCGTTAGGAGCCTCTAACGCTGGTTTTCACGGCTAACGCCAAACTCCAAATCTAGGTCTATGTTATTGCATCACTTAAATTACCCTTTAAAAGGGACATGAAACTCAAACATTTTCTTTCATGATTCAGATATAGCATACATTTATAAATAACTTTCCAATGTATTTCTATCAATTTTGCTTCATTCTCATGGTATTCTTTCTTGTAGAAGCAGCAATTCACTACTAGTAGCTAGCTGAACACATTGGTAAGCCAATCACAAGAGGCATTTATGTGAAGCCACCAATCAGCAGATAGCTCTCAGCTTTTCTAACAATGTATGCTTTTCAACAAAGGATATTATTAGAACAAAGCAAACGAGATAAAATAAGTAAAATGGAAAGTTGTTTACAATTCTATGATCTATCTGAATCATGAAAGAAAAATGTTGGGTTTCATGTCTCTTTAAGTTATATTTCACTGGAATGGTATGAAGACAGATTTTCTTTTGCCCTTTAACATTATTCACACACTAGTTATGGATAGGAATGAATTAGTCAATTATGTTTAATTTTTATATAGATTATTTATTTATGTAAACATCCTTTTAAAGTAACATTAAATTTTATATATGTGTGTGTGAATATCTCAGCAACTAATCACTGCATTGCAAAAGATTTGCATACAACAGGAATTCTTGTTTTAAAACATTTAAACCTTTTCTGTATGCTTATCTTATCTCCTTAATATAGCCAGTAAGTGAGAGATATAAATGAACCCCTGAACTGATTACACAATCTATGTGTAGCATATTGCAAGGTAATTTTCTGAATCCTACAGGATGCGTTCTAGCCTCGTGGAGCAGTTAAAAATAAAAATTTCAGTGGTAAATTAGATAAAAGTTGATAAAATAAATAATGGCATTACAATGCAAATTTTTTTATGGAGTTTAATGTCCATTTAATTATCCACTTTTGTTGCTGATGCAGTTTAATATTTGACTAATAGCTACCTGGTATTTCTTGGAAGGCTTTCTGGGGTAGGGAATGAGGAAGACTTCACCTGCGAGCACTGGTCTTATAGCATTTAGTGGGAGGGATCATGAAAGGAATGACAGGGCTATCATTGTGCTGTGGGTGGAATGGAGCATCCCATGTGTGGGTTTGAATAGGTTCAGGTCAACTCATGAGTGGAGCCAGCGCAATCGCTGAGAGTCACTGGGGAAGCAGTCGGAGGACAACACGTGACAATCCCAATAAATGTGAGATGATTGGCAAATTATTACATATTATATTATGTATAGTATTATATTATGTATATTATGTATCTTAGTCATAGTTAATATAAAGCATGATTTTTACACTTACTAATCCCTGGATACTGTACAGGGACATAGGTGAGAGGTCAGTGTTAACAGTACATACTATATACATTATATCTCTTAAGAATGTCCAAAAGCTGCTGGCTCCTAAATTTATGGGTTGGCTCCTAGATTTTGAACACATTTCTCAAGCCCTGTGTAATATGATTATACAACATTTCTTTTAAACATTTCCCAATATACAAAAATGCAACTCAGTGTTTTTAACTTACCATTTGCATAGATGACTACAGCCACAGAAAGGAGCCAAAAATGATTTTGTAACATTTTATTTGTACAAAATATCATGATGCTGTATTTTCTAATAGGGGTATAAATTTTCCTGTAATAAAGAAAAAAAGCAAAATAATGAATTACATTTAATGTCTTGATGATGCCAATGGTCAATTCTATATTTTAACCTATTACCATAATAATTATAACATACAAAATATTCCTATAACTTCTCACTAAGGGCCTGATGATCTAAAGCTGATGGTCTAAGCCAGGTGTCTCATCAGCAATGAGAGCTAGAGCTGTTTATAATGCTATGAAGGGTTCTGTATGTGAAGTTAGGAGAGACAGCTACATTGCAATATCATGCTCAAAAAGGCCCCCAAAGATTTTATGAGATTTCTCTCCGTGTTGGCAAGGTTTTGATCCCTAATTTTGGTCCTTTCCCTAGTCAAAAAGGATGATCTTCCTGGAGTTATTCTGAAATAATCGGTGACTCCAGACTAGTCATCAGAAGTCATCCTGAAGTATGTCCACAGGCCGAAATATTTAAATGAGATGACTCTAGAGTCATTCACTGGTTGTTCATGTATGTGAAATAATCAGTAAGGTAATCTGCTAATCATTTTGAAGTCATCAACCAAAATGTTTTACCATACCTTATGACTTTACAAGCCTGATAATGTCTGATGATGTGCAAATGACTTCTGAAGTAGTTTGATGATCATCAAATGACTCCAGGGTGGTCTCTAAAGTAATCCTGTTTGTCTTGGGTTATTTCTTGAACTGGTCCTTTTGAACATGTGTTGTCTTCATTCTTTTGTGAGAGTCTAGGCCATATAATCTCCTGTTAGCTAATTACTCATATAAGAATGTACTCCCTATGTGCAGATCCCACTGAGAGCCAAGATTTAAACTCCAATTCTAGTCTGCACTATTGTATGCACTTGTGTTCTCCATTGTTCACTACAGGAGCCAAAACAGCATAACTCTTGTTTCTCCCTAGACTTACAGGCACCTCCATTCCTTTCCTTGTTTGCCTCCTGCTTATAAATTACATGCATATTTCAGTTATATAAAACAGTACATATTATGTTATTGCGTGTTGTGAAGACTTGTGACTATACAGTTAGTGATAGTTATGGAATAATATATATTTTTGGCAAAAAAGTGACAATACATTTTCCAAATGTTTTCAAATGTAAGTAACAAGAAAACAGGCTCAGAGTACTATTTCCATAAAATAGTTTTCCTTTCCTTACATGGAAATAAACAGTAGACCATACAAGCAAAGAATAAGCAACATTTAAATATCTTTTCATGAGCCAAAATATGAATCTATTCAGATACTTGATATGCAGGATGTATGTACTGTCATAGGGCTAGACTACAAGTGGCTCGCTATTTAGTGCTCCTGCTCGAGCGTGAACATCGCTAGAAGTAATCTTTTTGCGGGTTTGCACAAATAAAACTTGTACGAGCAAGCGAAATCTGACAAGTGCTAACTCCAGGACCTTGGATATCGCAACCACGCTAACTTTTTCTCATCATAGACTTTAATGGAGAGCACAGAAGAAGAAAAAACATTTATCACTCGCTCACTAATCGGACAGTAATTATTAATATTTCACATTTCAATGTTCTTCACATACAGGGCAATGTTATTTTCATTTTAAATACATATTTCTATTTATATATATATATATATATATACTGTATATGTATATAGGTGTCTGGAGCACTAGATGACAGAATGTGTGCTGCTATCTAGTGCTCTTACAAATGAATAACATGCTTGCAAACTGCTGCCAATTAATGCTCCAGATGTGAACGTTCCTGAGCTTACGACCCTGCTTTTTGACAGACGATACTAAGAGAATGAAGAAAATATTATAATAGAAGCAAATTAAAAAGTTGTTTAAATTTAAATGCTCTATCTGAATCATTAAAGAAAAATTTTGGGTTTCATGTCAATTTTTAATATATGTGTTTTAACAAAATCTAAATTGAAAGTATTATAGATAACGATAATGAATTATGTACCCATCTATTTTTATCATTTACCTTCAAGCACTGAATTTATTACGCTTTTGCTTTGTAAATGGTAAGATTTATATCGCTTTGATCTTTTAAGACAGCAGTCAAATCTCTCCTCTATGCTACTAAAGGATCACTTTAGAGCCCCACCTAGGCTGACCATATTTTCTTGAGACAAAAACGGGACATTGAGATGTAAAAAACGGGACGGGGGTTAATATTCTTTTTTCATAGGAAAAAAAGTATGATTTTAACAAAAGTTAACTTTTATTACATGAATATAAACTATTGAGCCAACATTTATTCTTCTGTTATTGGCCTCACTATCTTCACTATCATAAAGTATTCAAATTTATGAGGGGGCGTGTCCAAGCTAAGATGGTGATCAGTCGCATTTTCAGAAGCTCCTGCTTCAATTATTCTTACTAGCTATTATTCTTTTGCGACTGATCATCAAATACTTCAATTATACTCTCAGGTTTTTTTACTATATATGAAGGACTAATTGGTCTACTTGCTTGTTAACTACATCCCAGATCACACCACGCTGGGTGAGTTGAGGCCTAGTGTAGCACTTACAGAAGAACCTGTCTCCCAATATTAACAGCGGAGGTTTGAGAGTCTCTCCAGGATGGCGACACTAACCCACTCCACATCTATGCTGGCACTCCACACGCTTCTAAAGTCTCAGCTTGAGGCCCTTGAGCGCAAAATGGACAATCAATTTGGGGATCTGAAAGACCTTTGTAGGTCAGTATATAGACCGCCAGACCCGGAGTCAATCATCGTTGGAGGTGGGAGCAGACCGGTTGCCTCATATCATCATAGCCCTGAGCTCTGCAGTGCTGCCGCTTAACGCACAAAGTAAATTTAGCAAGCAGATACAGTGGGAAGTGATCGACACTATGGAGCAGCCTGTACTATACTTACCTGAGGCGGACAACAGCCGTACAGCCACACCGGGTGACCTGACTTGCGCCACAGGACAGCAAACTAAAATGACCAAATCGTCCTCCCTAACGGACCAGCGATGCTCTGATAACACTATACTCTGGTCTCCTCTTCTTTGCCTCTCGCCACCAGCGGGGATCTTGAATGGTCTTCAGCAGCACAGTATGTACTACGATATGGGAAGTAACAAGACAGCTGGTGCTAGGGGTAGACACTGGCAAGGGCTGACGCTCACATTATACAAGCAGTTATCTGGGAGCCCCCACGCTTACAAGCTACAGTTTCCACACTCAATCCGCTCAAGATCTCCTCAAGACAGCCATGCTACCATCAGGGCTGGTGTGGGGTAATCTATCTCTGACTAGAAACATGACTCCTAACTCACACTGATTACTGTTCTATTATGACCACGTGAAGTGCGATGTGAAGCAAGAACAAAGATGATATGTTTTACTTTATTTTATTTCTCTAATGTGGAAGATCTTTGCTTATGATCTAGTACTGATATGATTACTCCATGTGTCCATTTGTGCCGACTATTATGAGAGCAGTGTGTTTAAGTTCACTCCACAACGACAACAGATCACTCTCAAACTAATATTATTGTTGGTTTACATGTGAAATATGTTTTCTGTTTTTTTTTTATTTTCTTTTTGGGTAATTAGCTTTCTTCCATCTAAAACTTTTTGGACGCTAAAGTCTACACCTGTTCATACAATTGCATGTGTTATCTATTTGTTGTCTATGGTTTTGTAATGTTATTGCTGGATAGCGGGCTGGCAGATAAGCTCCTAACAGAGATAGGCATTCATCTATATAAGACCTTTATATGGAGAATATTTTAGCCTAGGTTAGATACAGTACTAGCTGGCTATCTTGCACACACGTTTATAAAGAGAAGCAACCCATAGTTAGCTCAGTTTAATTCCTATGTACTATCTTTACTCTAATGACACTTAATTAGAAATAAACTAGGGAGTTATTTTCAGCTTCCGGCTAATACTTGCCCCTTAAATTTTTTCAAGAGTAAATATGGTTTGGTGTCTCATAGCTCATATTCATAGTTAGAATGTCTTACACATTCAACCTAGGAAAATACATACGCCTGATACAGGCTCCCTTGGTACCTTATTATATCTTATACACCTGAGCCTTTCTAAGTTAAAGTTGGCATTTGATTTGGATTTAGGAGATGTTTGAAAGTCTGATGTGTTACTAATACAGTGGCCTATAATTTTGAAATATGTTATCAGCAATATTACCCCTTACAAGTCGCTACGCCTATGATTCATAATGTGGTCTCTATTCCCCAGAGAATTGTCTGGATACATATGCTTCCTCATAGCCTCCTAACCTTAACGCTTAATTAAGAACTAACATAGTTTAATATATATACCAGTACGCCCTGAATGGGTACCTACTTATCCTGATTTAATTATCGGTAGAAACTTCCAGTAGCCTCTGCTCCTTGCAATCTTACGTACCCCTCCCATCAAAAGATCCCCTCCTTGCAAATTTTTTCATATACCCTTAGACAACTTACACTACCCCACAGTGGGCATTTTATCTAATGGACGTTCCCTAACCTGAACCTAGTAGGACACGCCTCCCCTTCCTTGCCTCCCTCCCCCCTCTTTATTATACGAGCGGCTCTTGCCCGCTGCATCCCCTCCTCCTTTTCTCTATCTTACACCTTGTACGTTGGCTCTGAGTAACCATATTTGATATAATCCTTTAACATGGGTCCAAAAGCGGCCAATACAGTAGCCACGTCTCATTTAAGCCTAAAAAGTAAAATGAGGTTTTGTTCTTGTTTGTCTAATCTCTTGTGGGTTCTAGATCCTGCTGTTCTTTCATACATTCCATATGTGCCAGATATTTAAAATTCGCACAGAGGGTTTATCTGGACACTCAACTCGGCTCTTAGTAATTGACCTGGGTTTCTGGGTTACCTTGTCTCCCCCATCCATGTTATTGTCATGAATAATATAAGTATCTATCTAAGAATGTTAATGGAACCACTTAAAAAATCGATGTATATTTACTTGTTATATTTGTGACAAACATTTTTTCTCTTCTCTGATTGTAATTTTTGAAAAACCTCAATAAAAAATAATTAAAAAAAAAAAAAAAAAGTATTCAAATTTATCATACAATTTTACATTTGCCAAACACAAACATGCTTTAAAAAAGTGAGTTTTCCCCATAACGTCTAAATACCAATCCCCAGTGTTTTCACAATGTCCCCATGATCTAAATCGGGAATGTGTATATTTTTAAATCACATGCCCTTTTGCTAACTCAATGTTTCCAAATTACCCTCTATGTTGTCAAGACAAATTCCCTTAAAATAATAACTGATTTTTGGTAAAGGCAGGGTAAAAGTGTAGCTTCTGAACAGGCGTTTGGAAGATCTGGATTGATTAGTAGAATAGTAGTTGTAGATTTTAGCCGAGTTGCCCAAAAATGGAAGAACTGAGAAAAATGTGGAAATAGTTACTTGATTGATAATGATAACTGTACAACATAATTAGCATGCTGTTGCACAGCAGCAGCATCATTTTCTGTTCAATTGATTGACAGACACACAGGTCAGACTCTTACCGTGCACATCTCTTGCAGAAGTTGATCTATTGAATTATCTCTCTGATGGTCAGAATTGATGATGGCAGAGGCAGATGATCTTTAGATCGATCACAGATCTAGTCCGACTCCTTACTCCTAGACCTTGCTTGGTGGCTAGCTAGTAGTTCTAACTATCTTCCCTCTCGTGACCTCGTCTCAAAGTCTCTCTCCTCAGCTCAGTCTGACAGCTCTCCACTGACCTGTCACTTTCTATCATGCCGTAAATTTTGAGCACGGGCAACATAAACGTGGTGTGGATCATGTGGGCACGGCCACCCAACCCCAACCCTGCAGTGAAAAAACAAACTGCCCTCCCCGCCAGCGGGGACTTTAACATTTTTTAGTAGTAGTGTATGCGGTGTGTGCTAAAAAAACGTAATTTATGCTTACCTGATAAATTTATTTCTCTTGTGATGTATAGAGTCCACGGATTCATCCTTACTTGTGGGATATTCTCCTCCCCTAAAGGAAGTGGCAAAGAGAGCACCCACAGCAGAGCTGTCTATATAGCTCCCCCCTTAGCTCCACCCTCCAGTCATTCAACTGAAGGCTAAGAAGAAAAAGGAGAAACCATAGGGTGCAGTGGAGACTAAAAGATTTAAAATAAAAAAATATATGCCTGTCTTAAAAAACAGGGCGGGCCGTGGACTCGATACATCACAAGAGAAATACATTTATCAGGTAAGCATAAATTATGTTTTCTCTTGTAAGATGTATCGAGTCCACGGATTCATCCTTACTTGTGGGATACCAATACCAAAGCTTTAGGACACGGATGAAGGGAGGGACAAGACAGAGGACCTTAAACGGAAGGCACCACTGCTTGTAGACCCTTTCTCCCAAAAATAGCCTTCGAAGAAGCAAAAGTATTGAATTTGTAAAATTTGGAAAAAGTATGAAGCGAAGACCAAGTCGCCGCCTTACAAATCCGTTCAACAGAAGCCTCATTTTTAAAAGCCCATGTGGAAGCCACAGCTCTAGTAGAATGAGCAGTAATCCTTTCAGGAGGCTGCTGTCCAGCAGTCTCATAGGCCAAACGGATGATGCTTTTCAGCCAAAAGGAAAGAGAGGTAGCCGTAGCCCTTTGACCTCTCCGTTTACCAGAATAAACAACAAAGAAGATGTTTGACGGAAATCTTTAGTTGCTTGTAAGTAGAATTTTAAAGCACGAACCACATCAAGATTGTATAACAGACGTTCCTTCTTAGATGAAGGATTAGGACACAAAGAAGGAACCACAATCTCTTGATTGATATTCTTATTAGAAACAACCTTAGGAAGAAACCCAGGTTTGGTACGTACCACCGTATCTGCATGGAAAACAAGGTAAGGGGAATCGCATTGTAAAGCAGATAGCTCAGAAACTCTTCGAGCCAAAGAGATAGCTACTAAAAACAAAACTTTCCAAGAT
This sequence comes from Bombina bombina, assembly GCF_027579735.1. Lineage (NCBI taxonomy): Eukaryota > Metazoa > Chordata > Amphibia > Anura > Bombinatoridae > Bombina > Bombina bombina. The sequence continues at coordinate 966,529,738 of NC_069501.1, read as the reverse complement.
AGAAGCTTAATATCTATGGAATGCATAGGTTCAAACGGAACCCCTTGAAGAACTTTAAGAACTAAGTTTAGGCTCCATGGCGGAGCAACAGGTTTAAATCGGGCTTGATTCTGACCAAAGCCTGACTAAATGCTCGAACGTCTGGGACATCTGCCAGACGTTTGTGAAGTAGAATAGTCAAAGCAGATATTTGTCCTTTTAGGGAACTAGCAGATAATCCCTTCTCCAAACCAACTTGGAGAAAAGACAATATTCTAGGAATCCTAATCTTACTCCACGAGTAACCTTTGGATTCACACCAATAAAGATATTTGCGCCAAATCTTATGATAAATCTTCCTGGTGACAGGCTTTCTAGCCTGAATTAGGGTATCAATGATCGATTCAGAGAAACCACGGTTTGATAAAATCATGCGTTCAATCTCCAAGCAGTCAGACGCAGAGAAATTAGATTTGGATGCGTGAAGAGACCTTGGATTAGAAGGTCCCGCCTCATTGGCAGAGTCCACGGTGGAACCGAGGACATATCCACTAGGTCTGCATACCAAGTCCTGCGTGGCCACGCAGGTGCTATCAGAATTACCGAAGCTCTCTCCTGCTTGATTCTGGCAACCAGACGTGGGAGGAGAGGAAACGGTGGAAATACATAGGCCAGATTGAAGGACCAAGGCACTGCTAGAGCATCTATCAGTACCGCCTTGGGATCCCGGGACCTGGACCCGTAACGAGGAAGTTTGGCATTCTGACGAGACGCCATCAGATCCAATTCTGGTGTGCCCCATAGCTGAATCAGCTGGGTGAATACCTCCGGATGGAGTTCCCACTCCCCCGGATGAAAAGTCTGACGACTTAGAAAATCCGCCTCCCAGTTCTCTACTCCTGGGATGTGGATTGCTGAGAGATGGCAAGAGTGATCCTCTGCCCACTGGATTATTTTGGTTACCTCCATCATTGCTAGAGAACTCCTTGTTGATGATTGATATAAGCTACAGTTGTGATGTTGTCCGACTGAAACCTGATGAATTTGGCAGCAGCAAGCTGAGGCCACGCCTGAAGTGCATTGAATATCGCTCTCAGTTCTAGAATGTTTATCGGGAGGAGAACTTCCTCCCGAGACCATAAGCCCTGTGCTTTCAGGGAGTTCCAGACTGCACCCCAGCCTAGCAGGCTGGCATCTGTCGTTACAATGAGCCACTCTGGCCTGCGGAAGCACATTTCCTGAGACAGGTGGTCCTGAGACAACCACCAGAGAAGAGAATCTCTGGTCTCCTGGTCCAGATGCAGTTGAGGAGATAAATCTGCATAATCCCCATTCCACTGTTTGAGCATGCATAGTTGCAGTGGTCTGAGGTGTAGACAGGCAAAATGAACTATGTCCATTGCCACTACCATGAGTCCGATTACCTCCATACACTAAGCCACTGATGGCCGAGGAATGGAATGAAGAGCTCGGCAAGTGGTTAAGAGTTTTAACTTTCTGACCTCTGTCAGAAATATTTTCATTTCTACCGAGTCTATCAGAGTCCCTAGGGAAGAGAGAACTTTTTTATGTTCACCTTCCACCCGTGAGATGTCAGAAAAGCCAACATGATGTCTGTGTGAGACTTGGCTAGCTGGAAAGTCGACGCCTGAATTAAGATGTCGTCTAGATAAGGCGCCACTGCTATGCACCGTGGTCGTAGAACCGCCAGAAGGGACACTAGCACTTTTGTGAAAATTCTGGGAGCCGTGGCCAACCCGAAGGGAAGGGCCACAAACTGGTAATGCCTGTTTAGAAAGGCGAATCTTAGGAATTGATGATGATCTCTGTGAATAGGGATGTGTAGATACGCATCCTTTAAGTCCACGGTAGTCATATATTGACCCTCCTGGATCAGAGGTAGAATAGTCCGAATAGTCTCCATCTTGAATGTTGGAACTTTGAGGAACTTGTTTAGAATTTTGAGATCCAAGATTGGTCTGAAAGTTCCCTCTTTCTTGGGAACCACAAACAGGTTTGAATAAAACCCTAGCCCCTGTTCCTCCTTTGGGACTGGGCGGATCACCCCCATGGTATGTAGGTCTTCTACACAGCGTAAGAACGCCTCTCTCTTTGTCTGGTTTACAGACAATCGAGAAATGTGAAATCTCCCCCTTGGAAGGGAGCCCTTGAATTCCAGAAGATATCCCTGGGACACAATTCCTAAAGCCCAGGGATCCTGAACATCTCTCGCCCAAGCCTGAGCGAAGAGAGAGAGTCTGCCCCCTACTAGATCCGGTCCCGGATCGGGGGCTACCCCTTCATGCTATCTTAGAGGCAGCTGCAGGCTTCTTGGCCTGTTTACCCTTGTTCCAAGCCTGGTTAGGTCTCCAGACTGACTTGGATTGGGCAAAATTCCCCTCTTGCTTTGTAGCAGAGGAAGCTTAAGTGGGACCACTCTTAAAGTTCCGAAGGAACGAAAATTATTTTGTTTGGTCCTCATCTTATTTGATCTATCCTGAGGGAGGGCATGACCTTTCCCTCCAGTGATGTCTGAAATAATCTCTTTCAGTTCAGGCCCGAATAGGGTCTTACCTTTGAAAGGAATGTTCAAAAGTTTAGATTTAGATGACATATCAGCAGATCAGGACTTAAGCCATAATGCCCTGCGTGCTAAAATGGCAAAACCTGAATTCTTTGCCGCTAATTTAGCCAGTTGAAAAGCGGCATCTGTAATAAAAGAATTAGCCAACTGAAGTGCCTTAATTCTGTCCATAATTTCCTCTAATGGAGTCTCCATTTGAAGAGCCTCTTCTAGAGCCTCAAACCAGAAAGCAGCTGCAGTCGTTACAGGAACAATGCACGCAATAGGTTGGAGAGAAAAACCTTGATGAACAAAAATTTTCTTCAGGATTTTTTATCCATAGGATCTTTGAAAGCACAACTGTCCTCGATAGGTATAGTTGTACGCTTAGACAGAGTAGAAATAGCTCCCTCCACCTTAGGAACTGTCTGCCATGAGTCCCTTATGGTATCAGATATGGGAAAACATTTTCGTAAAAACAGGAGGGGGAGTGAATGGAATACCTGGTCCATCCCACTCCTTAGCAATAATATTCACAATCCTCTTAGGGACTGTAAAAACATCAGTGTAAACAGGAACCTCTAAGTATCTATCCATTTTACACAATTTCTCTGGGACCACTATAGGGTCACAATCATCTAGAGTTGCTAATACCTCCCTAAGCAATAAGCGGAGGTGTTCAAACTTAAATTTAAAGGCCATCATATCAGAATCTGTCTGAGGAAGCGTCTTTCCTGAATCAGAAATTTCTCCCTCAGATAACAAATCCTTCGCCCCTTCAGAGCATTGTGAGGGCATATCAGATATGGCTACTAAAGCGTGAGACGGCTCAGCATTTTTCCTTAACCCAGAGCTGTCCCGTTTTCCTTGTAAACCAGGCAGTTTGGATAAAACCTCAGTGAGGGTTGTATTCATAACTGTGGCCTTGTCTTGTAAAGTAAATGAATGTGACGCACTAGAGGTACTTGGCTTCACTTGTGCGGGCGTTACTGGTTGTGACACTTGGGGAGAGCTAGATGGCGAACCCTCATTTATTTCTGACTGAGAATCATCTATTGCTCTATTTTTAAGTGCTAATATATGTTCTTTATAATTTATAGACATATCAGTACCATTGGGACACATTCTAAGAGGAGGTTCCACAATGGCTTCCAAACATATTGAACAAGGATTTTCCTTGGTGTCAGACATGTTAAACAGGCTAGTAATGTAACAAGCAAGCTTGGAAAACACTGTAATCAAAGTAAATAACACTTAGAAATAAAACGGTACTGTGCCTTTAAGAGAAAAAAAGCTGCACAAGTTCTGCAAAACAGTGTAAAAAAGCAGTAAACTTAAGAAATTTTTACAGTAGTATCTTACAGTCTAAGTAACTTTGCACAACTATGCAAATAAACAATTAACCCCTTAATGGCAAAACTGGATTGAAAAAAACGTCAAAACCGGTAAAAAAGACTTTCAGCACCTTGCAACAGCTCTGCTGTGGCGCCTACCTGCCCTTCAGAACGATTTGCGGGGAAAAAAACTCATTTACAGCCCTCAAACACAGCAGGAACCTCTAGAGAAGCAGTTGGATGTCTATAAGTAAAAGAAACTGCACAACTGAGACGTGAAATTAGGCCCCTCCCACCTCACTCAATGTTTTGAGGCCTATTAGAAAAACACCTGAGTGTCTCTTAATTAACCATGTGGGTTAAAAAACCCTAACACAAGCCACAATGACCCCTTTAGTCCCTTCAAAAAAACGTTATAATTGCATCATTTACTGAACAAATAAAAACGTTTTTTCCTAACAGTGTCACCAGTAACAAATGAGCCCTTCAAACAAGTTGAAATTCCTATCCAAGTGTCTGAATACAGCTTACCCTTCCCTCATGGGGATATTGCCAGCCTTTTCCAGAATTAACACAGTCTGTCTAGAAAAATATAGACTGAAAAAATAATTTATGTAAGAACTTACCTGATAAATTCATTTCTTTCATATTAGCAAGAGTCCATGAGCTAGTGACGTATGGGATATACATTCCTACCAGGAGGGGCAAAGTTTCCCAAACCTCAAAATGCCTATAAATACACCCCTCACCACACCCACAAATCAGTTTAACGAATAGCCAAGAAGTGGGGTGATAAAAAAGTGCGAAAGCATATAAAATAAGGAATTGGAATAGTTGTGTTTTATACAAAAAAATCATAACCACCACAAAAAAGGGTGGGCCTCATGGACTCTTGCTAATATGAAAGAAATGAATTTATCAGGTAAGTTCTTACATAAATTATGTTTTCTTTCATGTAATTAGCAAGAGTCCATGAGCTAGTGACGTATGGGATAATGAATACCCAAGATGTGGATCTTCCACGCAAGAGTCACTAGAGAGGGAGGGATAAAATAAAGACAGCCAATTCCGCTGAAAACCACACCCAAAATAAAGTTTAAATCTTATAATGAAAAAAACTGAAATTATAAGCAGAAGAATCAAACTGAAACAGCTGCCTGAAGTACTTTTCTACCAAAAACTGCTTCAGAAGAAGGAAACACATCAAAATGGTAGAATTTAGTAAAAGTATGCAAAGAAGACCAAGTTGCTGCTTTGCAAATCTGATCAACCGAAGCTTCATTCCTAAACGCCCAGGAAGTAGAAACTGACCTAGTAGAATGAGCTGTAATCCTTTGAGGCGGAGTATTACCAGACTCGACATAAGCATGATGAATCAAAGACTTTAACCAAGACGCCAAAGAAATGGCAGAGGCCTTCTGACCTTTCCTAGAACCGGAAAAGATAACAAATAGACTAGAAGTCTTTCAGAAATTTTTAGTAGCTTCAACATAATATTTCAAAGCTCTAACTACATCCAAAGAATGCAATGATCTTTCCTTAGAATTCTTAGGATTAGGACACAATGAAGGAACCACAATTTCTCTACTAATGTTGTAAGAATTCACAACCTTAGGTAAAAATTTAAAAGAAGTTCGCAACACCGCCTTATCCTGATGAAAAATCAGAAAAGGAGACTCACAAGAAAGAGCAGATAATTCAGAAACTCTTCTAGCAGAAGAGATGGCCAAAAGAAACAGAACTTTCCAAGAAAGTAATTTAATGTCCAGCGAATGCATAGGTTCAAACGGAGGAGCTTGAAGAGCCCCCAGAACCAAATTCAAACTCCAAGGAGGAGAAATTGACTTAATAACAGGTTTTATACGAACCAAAGCTTGTACAAAACAATGAATATCAGGAAGACTAGAAATTTTTCTGTGAAAAAGAACAGAAAGAGCAGAGATTTGTCCTTTCAAGGAACTTGCGGACAAACCTTTATCTAAACCATCCTGAAGAAACTGTAAAATTCTAGGAATTCTAAAAGAATGCCAAGAAAAATGATGAGAAAGACACCAAGAAATGTAAATCTTCCAGACTCGATAATATATCTTCCTAGATACAGATTTACGAGCCTGTAACATATTATTAATCACAGAGTCAGAGAAACCTCTATGACTGAGAATCAAGCGTTCAATCTCCATACCTTCAAATTTAAGGATTTGAGATCCTGATGGAAAAAAGGACCTTGCGATAGAAGGTCTGGTCTTAACGGAAGAGTCCACGGTTGGCAAGTGGCCATCCGGACAAGATCCGCATACCAAAACCTGTGAGGCCATGCTGGAGCCACCAGCAGAACAAACGAGCACTCCTTTAGAATCTTGGAAATTACTCTTGGAAGAAGAACTAGAGGCGGAAAGATATAGGCAGGATGATACTTCCAAAGAAGTGACAATGCATCCACTGCCTCCGCCTGAGGATCCCTGGATCTGGACAGATACCTGGGAAGTTTCTTGTTTAGATGAGAAGCCATCAGATCTATTTCTGGAAGTCCCCACATTTGAACAATCTGAAGAAATACCTCTGGGTGAAGAGACCATTCGCCCGGATGTAACATTTGGCGACTGAGATAATCCGCTTCCCAATTGTCTATACCTGGGATATGAACCACAGAAATTAGACAGGAGCTGGATTCCGCCCATACCAGTATTCGAGATACTTCTTTCATAGCCAGAGGACTGTGAGTCCCTCCTTGATGATTGACATATGCCACAGTTATGACATTGTCCGTCTGAAAACAAATGAACGACTCTCTCTTTAGAAGAGGCCATGACTGAAGAGCTCTGAAAATTGCACAGAGTTCCAAAATATTGATCGGTAATCTCACCTCCTGAGATTCCCAAACCCCTTGTGCTGTCAGAGACCCCCAAACAGCTCCCCAACCTGTCAGACTTGCATCTGTTGAAATCACAGTCCAGGTTGGAAGAACAAAAGAAGCCCCCTGAACTAAACGATGGTGGTCTGTCCACCACGTCAGAGAGTGTCGTACAATCGGTTTTAAAGATATTAATTAAGATATCTTTGTAAAATCCCTGCACCACTGGTTCAGCATACAAAGCTGAAGAGGTCGCATGTGAAAACGAGCAAAGGGGATCGCGTCCGATGCAGCAGTCATAAGACCTAGAATTTCCATGCATAAGGCTACCGAAGGGAATGATTGAGACTGAAGGTTTCGACAAGCTGAAACCAATTTTAGACGTCTCTTGTCTGTCAGAGACAGAGTCATGGACACTGAATCTATCTGGAAACCTAAAAAGGTTACCCTTGTCTGAGGAATCAATGAACTTTTTGGTAAATTGATCCTCCAACCATGTTCTCGAAGAAACAATACAAGTTGATTCGTATGAGATTCTGCTAAATGTGAAGACTGAGCAAGTACCAAGATATCGTCCAAATAAGGAAATACCACAATACCTTGTTCTCTGATTACAGACAGAAGGGCACCGAGAACCTTTGTAAAAATCCTTGGAGCTGTTGCTAGGCCAAACGGCAGAGCCACAAACTGGTAATGCTTGTCTAGGAAAGAGAATCTCAGAAACTGATAGTGATCTGGATGAATCGGAATATGCAGATATGCATCCTGTAAATCTATTGTGGACATATAATGCCCTTGCTGAACAAAAGGCAGAATAGTCCTTATAGTTACCATTTTGAATGCTGGTATCCTTACATAATGATTCAATATTTTTAAATCCTGAACTGGTCTGAAGGAATTCTCCTTCTTTGGTACAATGAAGAGATTTGAGTAAAACCCCAGCCCCTGTTCCAGAACTGGAACTGGCATAATTACTCCAGCCAACTCTAGATCTGAAACACATTTCAGAAATGCTTGAGCCTTCACTGGATTTACTGGGACACGGGAAAGAAAAAATCTTCTTGCAGGAGGCCTTATCTTGAAGCCTATTCTGTACCCTTCTGAAACAATGTTCTGAATCCAAAGATTGTGAATCGAATTGATCCAAATTTCTTTGAAAAATCGTAATCTGCCCCCTACCAGCAGGGCTGGAATGAGGGCCGCACCTTCATGTTGACTTGGGAGCTGGCTTTGGCTTCCTAAAAGGCTTGGATTTATTCCAGACTGGAGATGGTTTCCAAACTGATACTGCTCCTGTAGGGGAAGGATCAGGCTTTTGTTCCTTATTGTGACGAAAGAAACGAAAACGATTATTAGACCTAAATTTACCTTTAGATTTTTTATCCTGTGGTAAAAAAGTTCCTTTCCCCCCAGTAACAGCTGAAATAATAGAATCCAACTGTGAACCAAATAATTTATTACCCTGGAAAGAAAGGGAAAGCAAAGTTGACTTAGAAGACATATCAGCATTCCAAGTTTTAAGCCATAAAGCTCTTCTAGCTAAAATAGCTAGAGACATATACCTGACATCAACCCTAATGATATCAAAGATGGCATCACAAATAAAATTATTAGCATGTTGAAGAAGATTAACAATGCTATGAGAATTATGATCTGTTACTTGTTGCGCTAAAGCTTCTAACCAAAAAGTTGAAGCTGCAGCAACATCCGCTAAAGATATAGCAGGTCTAAGAAGATTACCTGAACATAAGTAAGCTTTTCTTAGAAAGGATTCAATTTTCCTATCTAAAGGATCCTTAAAGGAAGTACTATCTGCCGTAGGAATAGTAGTACGTTCAGCAAGAGTAGAGATAGCCCCATCAACCTTAGGGATTTTGTCCCAAAACTCTAATCTGTCAGATGGCACAGGATATAATTGCTTAAAACGTTTAGAAGGAGTAAATGAATTACCCAAATTATTCCATTCCCTGGAAATTACTTCAGAAATAGCATCAGGGACAGGAAAGACTTCTGGAATAACTACAGGAGATTTAAAAACCTTATTTAAACGTTTAGATTTAGTATCAAGAGGACCAGAATCCTCTATTTCTAATGCAATTAAAACTTCTTTAAGTAAAGAACGAATAAATTCCATTTTGAATAAATATGAAGATTTATCAGCATCAACCTCTGAAACAGAATCCTCTGAACCAGAGGAATCATTATCAGAAACAGAATGATGATGTTCATTTAAAAATTCATCTGAAAAATGAGAAGTTTTAAAAGACCTTTTACGTTTACTAGGAGGAGGAATAACAGACATAGCCTTCTTAATGGATTTAGAAACAAAATCTCTTATGTTAACAGGAACACTCTGAGTATTAGATGTTGATGGAACAGCAACAGGTAATGTAACATTACTAAAGGAAATATTATCTGCATTAACAAGTTTGTCATGACATTCATTACAAACAACAGCTGGAGGAACAGATACCACAAGTTTACAGCAAATACACTTAACTTTGGTAGGTCCAGCATCAGGCAGCGATTTTCCAGAAGTATCTTCTGATTCAGGGTCAATCTGAGACATCTTGCAATATGTAATAGAAAAAACAACATATAAAGCAAAATTGATCAAATTCCTTAAATGACAGTTTCAGGAATGGGAAAAAATGCCAGTGAACAAGCTTCTAGCAACCAGAAGCAAATAAACAATGAGACTTAAATAATGTGGAGACAATAATGACGCCCATATTTTTTAGCTCCAAAAAAGACGCCCACATTATTTGGCGTCTAAATGCTTTTAGCGTCAAAAATGACGCAACTTCCGGTGACAAGTATGACGCTGGAAATAACAAAGAAAATTTTTTGTGACAAAAAAGTCCGCGCCAAGAATGACGCAATAAAATGAAGCATTTTCAGCCCCCGCGAGCCTAACAGCCCACAGGGAAAAAGTCAAATTTTAAGGTAAGAAAAAAATGATTATTCAAATGCATTATCCCAAATAATGAAACTGACTGTCTGAAATAAGGAATATTGAACATCCTGAATCAAGGCAAATAAATGTTTAAACACAAATATTTAGAACTTTATATAAAAGTGCGCAACCATAGCTTAGAGTGTCACAAAAATAAGACTTACTTACCCCAGGACACTCATCTACATGTAGTAGAAAGCCAAACCAGTACTGAAACGAGAATAAGTAGAGGTAATGGTATATATAAGAGTATATCGTCGGTCTGAAAAGGGAGGTAAGAGATGAATCTCTACGACCGATAACAGAGAACCTATGAAAGAGACCCCGTAGAAGGAGATCATTGAATTCAAATAGGCAATACTCTCTTCACATCCCTCTGACATTCACTGCACGCTGAGAGGAAAACCGGGCTCCAACCTGTTGCAGAGCGCATATCAATGTAGAATCTAGCACAAACTTACTTCACCACCTCCACAGGAGGCAACGTTTGTAAAACTGATTTGTGGGTGTGGTGAGGGGTGTATTTATAGGCATTTTGAGGTTTGGGAAACTTTGCATCACAATCACCCAGGAAGGTCTGCGAAAGCAAGTTCCCTGGGAGAGGTGATCCTAAGACAACTACCACAGAAGAGAGTCCCTTGTCGCCTGATCCAGAACTATTTGCGGAGACAGATCCGCATATTCCCCGTTCCATTGCCTTAACATGCATAACGGCAGAGGTCTGAGATGGAACCGAGCAAACGGAATGATGTTCATAGAAGCTACCATCAGGCCAATTACCTCCATACATAGAGCCACTAACTGCCGAGCAGAGGACTGAAGGACAAGACAAGAGTTGAAGATCTTTGTTTTTCTGACCTCTGTCAGAAATATCTTCATTCGCAGGAAGTCTATTATGTAGTAAAAACACTACTCTTGTGGCTGGAATCAGAATCTTTACCAGATTTACCTTCCAACCGTGGGAGCGAAGAAAAGACAACAAGATCTCCGTATGAGAGTTTGCTTGTTGAAAAGACAGCGCCTGAACCAGAATGTCCTCCAGATAAGGCGCAACAGCAATGCCCCAAGACCGGATCACTGACAAAAAAGCCCCCAAGACCTTTGAGAAAATTCTGGGAGCTGTGGCAAGGCCGAAAGGAAGAGCCACAAACTGGAAATGATTGTCTAAGAAAGCAAACCTTAGAAACTTGTGATGATCCCTGTGAATGAAAGGTACGCATCCTTTAAGTCTATGGTTGTCATAAACTGACCCTCTTGAATCAAAGGAAGAATGGAACGTATAGGCATCTATATATTAAGCCGTCAACTTACTTGCATTCGACGCCACCAATACGATCATCTAAGATCGCCTAACATCGCTGCCGCGGACCTGAATATGCTCTCCAAAGTTACCAAAAAAGCTGTCAAAAAGCCGCGCACCAAGTACGGGGTGATGAGCAGCGGACTGTTGTTAACGAACAGTCATCAATTTCGCTGCTCTTCTGCTTTTTCCCCAACTTTATTGGTATACTGTCACTAAACACCCACACTATAATACACTGTTTACCCCCTATACCGCCGCTCCTAGAGCCCACCGCAACTCTAATAAATGTATTAACCCCTAAACCGCCGCTCACGGACCCCGCAGCAACTAAATAAAGTGCTTAACCCCTAAACCGCCGCTCCCGGAGCCCACCGCCACCTACATTATACTTATTAACCCTTAATCTGCCCCCCCTACACCGCCGCCACCTACATTATATTTATTAACCCCTAATCTGCCCCCCCCACACCGCCGCCACCTACATTATACTTAATAACCCCTAATCTGCCCCCCCTACACTGCCGCAACCTACATTATATTTATTAACCCCTAATCTGCCCCCCTACACCGCCGCCACCTACATTATACTTATTAACCCCTCATCTGCCGCCCCCTACATCGCCGCCACCTACATTATATTTAATAACGCCTAATCTGCCGCCCCCTACATTATATTTATTAACCCCTAATCTGCCACCCCCTACACCGCCGCCACTATATTAAATTTATTAACCCCTAAACCTAAGTCTAACCCTAACCCTAACACCCCCTAACTTAAATATAATTTAAATAAATCTAAATAACTATTCCTATAATTAAATAAATTATTCCTATTTAAAACGAAATACTTACCTATAAAATAAACCCTAAGATAGCTACACTATAACTAATAGTTACAAAAGTACCTGTAAAATAAAACCTAACCTAAGTTACACTAACACCTAACTCTACACTATAATTAAATTAATTCCCTACATTAAATACAATTAAATAAATTAATCTAAAGTACAAAAAAAACAAACACTAAATTACAGAAAATAATAAACAAATTACAAGATTTTCAAACTAATTACATCTAATCTAATCCAGCTAGCAAAATAAAAAAGCCACCCCCCCCCCAAAATAAAAAAGCCCTACCCTACACTAAATTACAAATAGCCCTTAAAAGGGCCTTTTGCTGGGCATTGCCCCAAAGTAATCAGCTCTTTTACCTGTAAAATTTTTTTACAAATTCCCCCCAATTACCAACGCTACTCTAAAACCCACCCAATACCCCCTTAAAAAACCTAACACTAATCCCTTGAAGTTCACCTTACCAGGAGAAGTCTTTACCCAACCGGGCCGAAGTCCTCAACGAATCCGGCAGAAGTGGTCCTCCAGACGGGCAGAAGTGGTCCTCCAGACGGGCAGGTCTTTACCCAGACGGCATCTTCTATCTTCATCCATCCGGTGCAGAGCAGCTCCATCTTCAAGACATCTGACACGGAGCATCCTCTTCGGCCGACGTCTTCTTGTTGAATGAAGGTACCTTTAAGTGATGTCATCCAAGATGGCGTGCCTTAAATTCTGATTGGCTGATAGAATTCTATCAGCCAATCAGAATTAAGGTAGAAAAAATTCTATTGGCTGATGCAATCAGCCAATACAATTTAAGTTCAATCCTATTGGCTGATCCAATCAGCCAACAGGACTGAGCTTGCATTCTATTGGCTGTTCCAATCAGCCTATTGGCTGATTGTAATTTATTGTTTGTTTTTTTTGTACTTTAGATAATTTTATTTAATTGTATTTAATTGTATTTAATGTAGGGAATTAATTTAATTATAGTGTAGTGTTAGGTGTTAGTGTAACTTATGTTAGGTTTTATTTTACAGGTACTTTTGTATTTATTTTAACTAGGACGTTATTAAATAGTTAATAACTATTTAGTAACTATTCTACCTAGTTAAAATAAATGCAAACTTGCCTGTAAAATAAAAATAAATCCTAAGCTAGCTACAATGTAACTATTAGTTATATTGTAGCTAGCTTAGGGTTTATTTTACAGGTAAGTATTTAGTTTTAAATAGGAATAATGTATTTAATGATAGTAATATTTATTTAGATTTATTTAAATTATATTTAAGTTAGGGGGTGTTAGAGTTAGGGTTAGACTTAGGTTTAGGGGTTAATAAATTTAATATAGTGGCGGCGGTGTAGGGGTGGCAGATTAGGGGTTAATAAGTATAATGTAGGTGGCGACGGTGTAGGGGGGGCAGATTAGGGGTTAATAAGTATAATGTAGGTGGCGGCGGTGTAGGGGGTGGCAGATTAGGGGTGTTTAGACTCGGGGTACATGTTAGGATGTTAGGTGTAAACATTACAATAGGAATCAATGGGATATCGGGCAGCAGCGAACATGAGCTTTCGCTGCTTTCAGACTGTCATTGATTCCTATGGTGACTGTATCAGATGTACTGACATCAATGTGGTATATCTGATACAGTGTCCATGTTTTAAACAGTATTTGGGGGAGACCTCACGCCCCCTCAAAGACAGAATCCGTGAACATCTTTTAAACATCGAACACGGATTCACGGGGCATTTACTATCTAGACATTTCAAAGAATGTCATAATCAAAACACAAAGGGTCTAAAATACTGGGGCATAAGAAAAATCACTAACATTTGGAGAGGTGGTGATCTTAATAAAAAGTTGCTACGTGCTGAAGCTGAATTGATATTTCAATTCAAAACCTTAGAACCATTTGGTTTAAATGCAGAGCTAGATTTAAATTCTGTAATGCATTAATAAATCCCATGAAATTAAAAACAAATTAAAAACAAATTAAAAACTTTCTTACATATTATATTTGAGTTTCAAACTAAACATTATAATTTAGTGTTTAAAATGAACATGATTTTTCACTTTTTACTCATTTTTTACTCACCATTGATTATCTATTTATTTATTTATTTATTATTAACTATATATTCTTACAATAGACAATAGGAAAATACTAAAAACTACTTAACATCTTTAAATAGCTAGTAAGTCTAAATGAGTTATGGGTTTATACACTATTAAGGGAGACCATTTTTAAGTATATAATCTTCCCCAATCATAATACTCACTAAACACAAGATTAAAATGATATCACTAGATTGTACATTGCCGTAATATATATATTTTTCACATATTGGCAATATAATTTTTTCTTTATACATTAGATATATTTTTTTCACTCTTATTTATTATATATTAATTACACTGATAAGATTAGTTATCACAATTTATCTAAATCATTAAATTTATTAAATTTATATAAGTCTATGTAATTATTTATTTACAACACAATAAGGTCCAGTTCACATTATAGATCACTGTAAGATAAACACATGTTTTTTCCCCAGATAAGAACTTGATAAGGAATTTTATATTTATGTTTATTTATGTATAATTCACCATAACAGTATTTGCTTTTTATTCACTTTTTTATACTTGTTATTCATACATGTATATATATATATATATATTATTTATGTTCTTCTTTTAATAATGAGATTCTGCTGGTAATGGAGAGATTGTTTGAACCATGGAAAGGATATATCCCTTTAAGAAAAAACTGAGCACCTAACAAGGAGGAGTCCTAAACAATTATCCTCAATAAAAAGAGAGCAGCAAGCAGTCAGAATTCATCTTGAAAAAGGCTACATCAGCTGAAACGCGTTGATCCGCAACACTGTGATTGTTTTACTATCAAGTCAATACTAACATACAGAGCGCTCTGTTGTTTTCCACTTTGGAATTTTATGAAAACAATCCTAACTGCAATGTAACATTGTATCCTATTTTCTATCATCAAGCTCGGCTAACTGTGACTCTTAGAATCTGCAGACATCATCGACACGCTGATCTACAGACCACCCGGTAATCCGTGCATCTGATTGGAACAAACTATCACGTGACCCCCGCATACGCTGCACAATCCAGCAAATCACAGTATACGTTGGAGCGATACTGTTCACCTGAAAGGTAATCTCCTGTCTATCAAGGGTCTAACGTGCTCACATCTAACCAACTACACTTGTACACGGAGAAGCATAACAGAAAATAGCTTCGTATTCTGGGTGAGTCAATCTTGTAAAACTAATCATCTATGACACAGACTTTTCTACTTGAACGCAGATTGTCCTTTTAGCCACCCACTGAGCTTTTACTTGAATGTTACATTGATCCAGCCATACAGACTGACTTAGCTGCTTTCCATGTTTTCACTGAACTCTGCTGTCTTTTTTCCTGCATTTTTTAATCATTGAATTTAGATTTTTGGATTCATTTTTTAAGCCCACAACGGACTTTCATCTCTATTCCCCATCCTCCTACCACCGGTGGTTTTTTATTTTACCCATTTATTATGTATTTTTAAAGTTAGTTATTATGTATTAGGGTTTATATAAATATATTAAATATATTTTATTGTATTTACATAATCTATGAGCTATTCCTTATTACTAGCTTATTCTTGTATCTATCAATTTTATCCTATCCTCTATTTCATCATATTAGCAGCTTTCATTAGCACACCCTGTATTTGGTTTTTAATAGTTATTGTTTAGAGGTATTGTGGAACTAACCTCTTTTTTTCAGGGTAGCCATTTTTGTGCTAATTTGTAGACCTCCTTTTTTACCTTATATTGATTCCTATGGTATCCGCCGCCTCCAGGGCCGGAATATTGGCGAGCATACCTGTTAGGAATTTGTTAACTAGCAAAAGTAGTCAGATAGTGCTGAATTTGCATTCGTAACATCTGTAATGACGTAAGTATCGATCTGTGTCGGACTTTGCCCGGTGGATCGTATGTTACGTCACAAAATTCTACTTTTGCCGGTCTGTAGGGTTTGACAACTAAGGGGAATCAGGCTCGCCACAAATACGATGCGGAATTCCAGCATAATTGAGGTTGACGGATTGATAGGTTGACTCTTACAGGAAGTGAAGAAAAAGCGGCAAAAAAACTGACATCAAAGAAACAGAACCTCCCTAAAAGGGGCGGTCCTACAGCAAACAAAAAAGCCATTTTTATTTTATTTTTAAAACAACTTTCTTGAAAACAGGTTTAAAAACAAAAAATAACCCCCCCCCCCCCCAAAGTACATAATACGTTACTAAAAACGGATCCTAACTGAGCCATCAATAAAATAAATAACTCCTCACATTAAGAGTGCCTGCAAAAACTGCCATAAACCTGCACCCTGACAGGAATAATAAAAAATGTCCCCATGCAGCGTTTCAGCTGAATAAGTGCCAAAATTTTCCCTGCTACATAGAAAAATAAAAATGGTACTTACCTTAATATTCATCTGTCCGGCAGCAGGACAGCTCATCTGGTTTTAGAGAATGCCATCCCTCACATGGACCTGTGGAAATACAGAAAGACTGAGTAAACTTACTCAGGCTATCTAAATAGGGCAGCAAAATGTTTTGGGAAAACGCAGTGATACCCCACAAGTTCCCAATTGCTTAAAGGGACAGTCTACACCAAAATTTTTCTTATTTAAAAAGATAGATAATCCCTTTATTACCCATTCCCCGTTTTTGCGTAACCAACACAGTTATATTAATATACTTTTTACCTCTGTGATTACCTTGTATCTAATCCTTTGCAGACAGCCTCCATATCTAAGTGCCTTTGACAGACATGCAGTGTAGTCAATCAGTGAAGACTCCTAAATAACTTCACGGGAGTGAGCACAATGTTATCTATATGACACATGTGAACTAGCACAGTCTAACTGTGAAAAACTTTCAAAATGCTCTGAGCTAGGAGGCGGTTTTCAACTGTTTAGAAATCAGTTTGAGCCTAGCTAGGTTTAGCTTTTCAAAAATACCACCAAGGGAACAAAGCAAATTTGATGATAAAAGTAAATTGGAAAGTTGTTTAAAATTGCATGCCCTATCTGAATCATGAAAGTTTATTTTTGACTAGACTGTCCCTTTAAAAGCCACTACTGCCCTACTGAAGAGACTGACATGGGCTAAGGCTAGACCCTTCAGAAAGATCAGAGAAAACTTACTCTGCTTTAAAATAAAAAAAAATCTTGATTGTAGATCAGACACCAAAACTTAACCTCCTCCTTGCACCGCAGGCAAAGAGAATGACTGGAGGTTATGGGTAAGGGAAGTGACATATATAGCAGCTTTGCTGTAGTGCTCTTTGCCTCCTCCTGCTGGCCAGGAGTGATATTCCCACTAGTAATTGATGATTCCGTGGACTCACCATATCTTAGGAAAGAAAATACATTACAAAGTATAGTTACACTCATAATAACACATTCTAATAAAAATATTCAAAAAAAATATTGCACACAAAAGTTATAAAGGCTCAAAGATACAAAGTCTCAGGTGTTAGAAAAGGTAGCCAAAGGGCTTTAACATTGAGATACATCCATATACATGTCTAAGGATGTATATGTATGTATATACAGTACATTTGTCTATATATGTGACCATATCTATTTATATGTGAATATATGTATTTTATTTAGATTTATATACACATAGAAACACATGTGTGTGTGTGTGTGTATATATATATATATATATATATATATATATATATATATATATATATATATAAAAAGAAAATAACTCATAGTGTAGTTCATTTAACAAACTAAGCAAGTTAGGAGGCTTTCTTTTCCCAGTAAACCTCTGGTTACACTGTTTCCAATGCAGCAAAGAATTCTGGGTAATATATGAAAGTGAGGTTCACAATGACTCCCTCTTTTGCTTCAGTCTGCTTTCACGCAGACTCCCTTTATGCAATGGCATCGCTGTAAACACAGCTGTTAAGCTTAGCTAGGGTTAGTACAGCGATTCAGCCCATCCCAGGACAGCTGTTTCGTGGTTTTAGCCACTCATCAGCTGGGAGTAGAGGAATCACTGCTGTGTGAAGTTGATTTCTGGGCGAAATACAACTTTTAAAATTATGGGGAGGTGAAAAGTGAGTTTAAAGTCCTCCAGTAAGCATAAAATATAAAGAAAATAACTTATTGTGTAGTTAATTTAACAAATCTAAGCAAGTCAGTTGGCTTGCTTTTCCCAGAAAACCTCTGGATACACTGTTTCCAATGCAGCAAAGGATTCTGGGTAAGATATGCAAATGAGGTTCACAATGACTCACTTTTTTAATTCAGTCTGCAAAATTCCATATATTTTTTTTCTTTCATGATCCAGATAGAGCATATAATTGTATACAACATTCCAATTTACTTGTATTATCAAATGTGCTTCATTCTCTTAGCACCCTTTGTTGAAAAAGCAGCAATGCAATACTGGGAGCTAACTGAACACATAAGGTGAGATAATAACAAGAGACATATATGTGCAGCCACCAATCAGCAGCTAGCTCCCAGTAGAAATGTAGAAATGTGTATTACAGTTTAGCAAATAGTGAGTGTATAGAGTAATTGTAAGCTAGTAAGCTTTTTCCTGGAACTTGAAGCATTTTAGGATCATTTTCAAACACTGCTGCCACCTTCCCACCACAGATACACTCATCTGCACACACACAACACACATGCATACACACACTTACAAACTCATCTACACACACATACATATCCATACAAACTCATACACACACACACATACATACACACACACACAGACATACTCATCTACACACACATACATACTTTTTAAGTCCTATTTTTAACTTTAAAGTCAATAAATTAAATAATTTATACTTATTATTTTAAAGTGATGGTACATTTTCCCTATTTAATACAAATTAAATAAAAGCATAAATAGAAACAGGGGCACTTATTATTAAATGTTTTAAGGACGCTTTATTTGTAAAATATTTAACATTTTGTGATGCTAAATATCGCACCGTTACTTCGCCCGCATCTAATACTTTATTCAGCAGATCGATGATGAATCTAGCTTAATCCAATCATTGCATGCCCCACGAGCTGGACGCCAAAGGAGGCACGCAACGATCGGATGAAGCCGGATTTGTGCCGTGTATTAAATAGGCAAAATTTACAATCACTGTAAGAATTACTTTATAAAATAAAATTAAGTGAGATGCATATTTATATGGAACGTATTGGTTATTTTGACAGCATTTCAAAAATATAAATCTTGCTAATCACTTTTTTTTAGTGAAGATAAGGGCAATATGACTAAATAAAGCTATAGTGACATTAGTTTATCCAAAAGAGTTTCTAACCTAGGTTCTGAATAGGTAGAGGCACAGCACCCGAGCTGGACTAGGGGACATGACATTATTGAGACATCCAGGATCAGAAGAGGAGCCTAAGAGAACCTGCAATGAGGTTCATTGCACATCCGCCTTATCTGCCCTAATCTTTCTGCAAGCCCATGCGCTGCAGAATTCACTGTACTGTGTGCTGGCTTTTAGAAAGAGGGCATAAGGTAGCTGTCATGAGATACAGGACACAGCATAGAAGGTACAACGCTATTTTATTGCAGAGCATAGAAGTATACAGCTTGTACTACACATCTAACTTAGTAACTGCGACATCCGGCGATGTCACCTCCCACTCTCATCACATCTTCCCCTTTTCCAAAGGACAAAGCATACATTTTTTTTTTAGAGTATATCAAATAACAAGGTATACAAGAAGCATACAAAAATATTTAAAGAGAATATATATGAACAACAAAAAATACAATCCTGACTTGAACATCGGGGTAGACTACCCTAGTCCACAGTGACCATGGGATTATTCTGCCCATTGTTTCGGTCACTGTTCTAACTAGTGCTAATCCTGATATCAGGCTGGAAGTTTCACCACTCTTCCACTTTACGTCATTTTACATGAACTGTCCTCTGATACAGAAGAAGGTGATTGAGAGTCTGCTGGAAGCAAAAAAGTATCCCCGCTGTAATCTTGCTGAGGGGAAGGCACACTTCTTAAAACAGGGGATCCCACCGGCGGTGGCTCTGAGGCATCCAGTCCCAAACTCTCAGGTACTGGCTGAAGATGTCTTCTATTTCGACGTGTGACTGTCCCTCCATCAGTAAGGACTACATAAGACCTTGGTTCTGGAGAGCATCCAATTACCGTAGCAGGCGTCTTCCATTTCTTCTCATCATCCAGTTTAACTCTGACACTTTGCCTGCACATTTAGCTTCTGCAAGGGCCTCAATGAGTGGTTTCTGTCATTGAAGAATCGATAACCCCTTTTAGCCTCTTCATCCCTCCTAAGGACCTTGTCCCAAGGACCAGTGCTGGTTGGATGGAAGACACCCACAGAGGGTAAAGTGGTGCGAATTTGACGTCCTAGCATCAGCTGTGCTGGGCTAAAACCCGTGGCTTGGATGAGAGTCGACCTATAGGCCAAGAGAGCTAGGTACGGCTCAGATTGCTTCAAAATGAACTTTGTTGTTTGAACTGCCCTTTCAGTCATTGCATTGGCCTGCGGGTAATGTGGTTTGACGTAGAATGGACAAAATCATATTCACTGCTGAAAGAACTGAACTCTATGAAAGCAAACTGCATTCCGTTATCACTCACTAACTTCAATGGTATGCCCCATTGGGTGAACAAGCTCTTGAGACAAGTGATAACGGCTTGACTGCTGATCTCATTCAAGGGTGCAATCGCCAAATACCTTGAATAGTAGTCAATCACGACTAGGTACTTTTTCCCGTGCAGTTCGCACAAATCAGCAGCTATTTTCTGCCATAGTCCTGCAGGCAGCGGAGTAGAAATCAAGGGCTCCCTTCTCTGAGTAGGCCGGGGTTCCTGGCAAAAGGCACATTTTGACACATGGCTTGCAATGTCGGAACTGATCCCAGGCCACCATACTGTCATAGCTGCCCTTTCTCTGCACTTTGTAATGCCCAAGTGGCCATCATGAATCCTGCTTAACAGCTCCTGCCGCATGCGAACAAGAATAACAATGCGGTCTTGGAACAGCACCAACCCATCTAGCTCTGTGAGCTGCAACCTCTCTGACTGATAAGAACTTAAAGATAACCAGGCTGCCCGGCTCTCGGGCCAACCTTCTTTTATGTACTTAATAACTTCTTGAAGGTCTGTATCTAAACGTGTCTCCTTTCTTATTTGCTCTAACTTCCCTGACGAAATGGATTTGGATGCCAGAACTGAATCCACATACACTTTCACATCTGATTCCGTTGAAGACTCTTCAGCAGCAGCCAGCAGGAGCCTGGAAAGTGTATCTGCCACTACCAGTTGTTTCCCCGGCACATGCACTGCCTGAACATTGAACCTGAGCAGTCTCATCAAAAGTCTCTGGCATCTTAGGGCTGTTTTGTCAATATCATAGGAGTTGATTAGAGGGACTAGCGGTTTATGGTCAGTCGCCAGACTAAATTTCTCTAAACCCACTAAGCAACACTGGAAGCGCTCACAGGCCCAAACTGCAGCCAGGCACTCTTTTTCAATTTGGGCGTATTTCGACTCAGCAGCCGTCAGTGTACGGGAACAGTAGGTGATGGGTTGTAGTTTGTTCTCATTCAGCTGCAGGAGGGCGGCCCCTAGCCCATAACTGCTCGCATCAGCACTAACCACAGTCTTTTTAGAAGGGTCGTAGAACCCTAACACTGGGGCAGACCCCAGCAAGGACTTGACCTGTACAAAAGCGTATTCCTGTGAAGGACCCCAGACCAAGGCAACATCTTTCTTCAACAACTCTGTTCAATAGCAAGTTTTTTTATCAGGGTCCGGCTTGATGCCATCTCCATTGATATTATGCCCAAAGTAACATAACTCAGATTTTCTAAAATGACATTTCTCTTTAATTAATTTTAGCCCGGACTCTCTAATAGTCTGCAGCACACAGCTCAATTGCTGATCATGTTCTTCCAATGTAGACCCATAAACTAAAATGTCGTTCATGATGACTGCTGTGCCCTAGTGGTCCCTTAGGAGGGAACTCATCTCTCTTTAAAAGATTTCAGGAGCAGAGGATATCGCGAAGGGGAGTCTGCAGAAGCAAAACCAACCTACTGGTGTAATGAAGCACTGTGGATCTAGAGGTATCTGCTAAAAGCCGCTGGAAGCATCCAGTGTAGAGAATGACTTCGCCCGAGCCAGTTTCGGAGCTATGTCTTCAAGCGTCGGCAGCACATATCTCTCTTCATCGCCTCATTCAGCCTTTTCAAGTCTATGTGAAAATGTCCCTTAAGGCGCCTATCAAGGATGGCAGAGGGTAAAAGATAGATGTAGCAGGTTTCGGTGCTTAAACCGAATGAGTGAGTGCTGGATGAAAATTCAAGATGTCAGAATACAGGGGAAGGATTAATTTTCCCGGTTCTGGGTGCAATAATATCCGATATATAATACAATGTTATACAATATATTTAATATGGACGATTAAAAATACATTAATCATAAAAACACACTAAACCTTAAAAGCATAAATACATACAATTACAAAATACAAAATTTATATATATCATGGATCCATGATAAACATTAGCTAAAAAATAATGGATTTATGTATTAAAAACAATATTACAATGGTACCGCACTGACTAGGTCGTTACAAATAAAACGAAATGAAATAAAATGACTTGAATAAATAAAATAAAATTGGCAAGGATGTCCTTTAGGTTCAGCCAATCCTGTGAAGTGGACTATGAAATGAAATCGAGTGCTAGAGTCCTGCGTGTGAATGTCACAAAGATAAGTGTCCAAATAAAATGTGTAGAAATAAAAATAAAGTTGAAATAAAGATGGAGTCCAGACTGTGTAAAAATCCTGTAGTGAAGAAAATCCTGTGTTAAAAAATCCTGTGTGTAAAATCCTGTGTAAAAAAATCCTATGTCAAAGGTGTGTTCAAAAATAATACAATGTCTCAACGGAATAAATAATACGTGTTTGTCCAAAACACTGAGTGATAGTTAAAAATAGGTGATACAAAATGTGACAGTTCCAAAAAAAATTGTGACAATTCCAGAAAAATGTGGCAGTTCCAAAAAATATATTTTTTGTAGTGTTCCAAGAAAATATATGTGTAAATCAAAAATAGCGTAAATGATATGTGACTGTGTATCAGCAAAGTGGTGCTGGCGGGGGAGGACTCCTAAAATCCTCTAAGAGTGAATTCCTAAAAGAAGATTTCCAACCTAAAAGGAAGACAAAAACAACATAGTGCAATAATGTTTTTAGCATTAAAGAAATATGGAAATAGGCTTACCAATCGGTCAACGCGTTTCGGCCCTGGAGCAGGCCTTTATCAAGACTGATTGTAAGGTGAATTTGGTAGCCTTTTAAAGTCCCTAAACCGGAAGTATGCTTTGTTTCATTTCCGTTTTTTCGTTATCTGGGCAACAATTGTGTGTATTTCAAAATATCAAAGTTGGTATTGGTGCTTCTTTTAATCTACTGATTTGATAACAGACTAATTCTGAAAGATGTGAATTGGACTTTAAGCCTGAGATCGTTATTATTTATTATTTACCCCCTCGCTTTTCAAGTCTACGCAGATGCGTACCTTCACGTTTTTCTTCTCAACAGGCACAATGGGGGCACACCAGTCAGTTGCTTCAACAACCTTTTCAATAACTCCCATATTCTTCATACACAGAAGCTCCTTCTCCACTTGAGGCATGAGCGGGAATGGAATTCTATGAGGAGTGGTAATGCTGTATGGGACTGCATCACTTATAAGTGATATATGGACTGGGTTGCAATTCAGTAGGCCCAATTCACAAAACATGTCTTCCGAAATCTCATTCACTCTGGTGACAAGACCCAAACCACACGCTGCTTTCCTGCTCAATAGGTTGTTAACTCACTGACCTCTAATTACATGTACCCACATGGTGAATTTCCTCTGCTTGTACTCACAGCTGGCAAGAAATTTCCCCGCACTTTCGTTGTAACTTTCACCAGCTGAGGCTGTTGAGGCAGTTTAATGAATGCTGCAAGGGATTTGAGTAGCTTTCATCCTATTGGCTGATTCGAATTGGAAGAATCAAATCAGCTAATAGGAATTCAAGGGACGCCATCTTTAATCACGTACCTTGAATTCACTATTCAGTGTACGGCTGAGATCGTACAAAGAGGATCCTCCAAGCTCCATGGTCAACAGTCTGCAGTTCCAGGGTCGCCGGTCTTCAGCTCCGCGGTCTTCAGTCTTCAGCTCCACTCCGCGCAGGATGTTCCTGGAAGAAGAAGAGGTTGCGCTTGGAAGAAGACTTCACCGCTTGGAAAAGGACCTTCTCCGCCGGACTTCAGGAACCGTGAATACCAACCTGGGGGTTAGACTAAGGATTTTTTAAGGGTTTTTTTGGGGGGGGGTTGTTTTATTTAGATTAGGGATGGGCAGTACAAGAGCTAAATGCCCTTTTTGGGGGGTCTTTTTTATTTTCATAGGGATTAGGTTTAATTTTGTTAAATTGATTTTTTATTTTCTATAATGTTAGCCTTTTTTATTTTTTGTAAACTTATTATTATTATTATTATCATCATTTATTTGTATAGCGCAGCCAAATTCCGTAGCGCTGGGTACAGTGATAGGGGTATACAATGACAAACTTAGTTTTTTTTTATTTTTTGTAACTTTAGAATGCATTAGTTTAGGTAATTTGGGTTTATTTAATGGGGTGTTAGGTTAGGGGTTGTTAGTTAGGGGGTGTTAGGTTAGGGTACTCAGTTATTTAGATAGTTTTTTGCATTTTAGTTTTTGGTGGTTTAAAGGGTTAATAAGTTAATTAGGTTTATTGCAATGTGGGAGTTTTGCGGTTTAGGGGTTAATAGGGTAAATAGGTTTATTGCGATGTGGGGGTTTTGCGGTTTAAGAGTTAATAGGGAAAATAGGTTTATTGTGATGTAGAGGTTTTTGCGGTTTAGGGATTAATAGCGGAATTAGGAATATAGCAATGTGGGGGTTTTGCTGTTTAGGAGTTAATACTTAGTGTAGGATTTTTTTGTGTTATATTTCGTGCTGGTGGTGTTTTTTTTTGTTTTGTTTTTTAAATACTTGATGCGGGCGCTTTCTTGTTTTTTTTTTAATACTTGATGCGAGCGGTTAGTTTTTACGCTGCATCCCAGTGGAGGTGAATTATTTTGTCCTTGCGCTGCCAACATTCCATTGAGGATGCATGCGCAACTGCCGACGGCGACAGACATTACAAACGCAATCATAGTATATATATATATATATATATATATATACACTGTATATATACAGACACACACACACACATATACACACACATTTATTGTCTAAGCAAATTTCATTTCTTTGCCCCCCTCCCTGAAAAAACGTCCGCAGATGCCTATATATATATATATAGATAGATAGATAGATAGATAGATAGATAGATAGAGAGAGAGAGAGAGAGAGAGAGAGAGACTTACAAATTAAAGGGACGTGAAACCCAAATTTTTCATGATTCAGATAGAGCATATAATTGTAAACAACTTTCCAATTTACTTTTTTTTTCCAACTGTGCTTCATTCTCTTAGCACCCTTTGTTGGAAGAGCAGCATTGACTACTGGGAGCTAGCTGAACACTTAAGGTGAGCCAATAACAAGCCATATATGTGCAGCTACCAATCAGCAGCTAACTCCCAGCAGTGAATTGCTTCTCCTGAGCCTAATTAGGTATGCTTTTCAACAAGTGATACCAAGAGAATAAAGCAAATTAGAAACTAAAAGTACAATTGAAATGTGTTTACAATTGCATGCTCTATCTGAATTATGCAAGTTTAATTTTGACTTTTCCGTCCTTTAAAGCATCCATTCACTTACCCAAAACTCCAAAATGTAGGATTTTACAGTACAGCTATGTTTTTCATGAAAAATGATTAACCATTTATAGATTGGGTTTTTTTTTTCAACTTTTCACCATGTTGCAATTTAAGTAGAATATAAGAAGAAATAAAACATCTAACCATAAAAATGTTAAATACATTTTAAAACTGCATAAAATTCTGATTACAAAGAAGACTGTATTTCATTTTGATAATGTATGCATGCTCCTAACCATGCCCAAACTCACTCACCACAGACAAAAAAAAGTTTATGTTTTCTAAAACTTATCTATTAAACAAAGTAGTCTGATTTATTTTGGACACTTTCAGAGTAATATTTGTTCAAAGTAACAAAGCTGAGCATAAATTAAGCTAGAAGATGCGAAAAGTGTGATGATCACGTGACAGTTATTAACATATGAAATCCCTTGGGGGACAACACAAATAGAGTCCTCTATCATAATTTTGCATGTTTTTATCAGATGACCACCTATTAGCCTCCAGGGTGAGTAACCCCCTCTTTTAAAAGAAGAAGCTCTAAAGTGGGGTTCACTATGTACTGGTGATGCCAGGAGGCACCAATCTACTTTTTCCAAAAAAAAACCCAATAACTTTATAGTGTAGATAGGGTTGTATATTACATTGTGAAATCTGTCATATTGATATAAATTGAACATATCATGGAAGAGTCATGTGAGATACAATGTACTTATTTACAATGTATATATTCTTCCCAAATCAACTTTATACCAAAATAATCATTTTGTGATTATGTACCACAAGGTAATGATAATTTTCCAAAGATAGAGTTGATGTTACAGAATTACTCCTATCAATACATTTACTTTTCCACAATTTGGGGATTAATTGTTTAACACAGTTAAGCATAATAATAAATTCAATATTTACCTTTTATTGTGGGCAGTTTATTAAACATACATATCATATAGGGTCACAAGGAATATCAAATGCAACCACTTTAGTTATCTCTCTCATGATCAGTTTCCAATATGGAGAAATGAAGGTGATATCCCACCAAATATGGGACAGAGTACCTATTGTCTACATTCCCTCCAGCATAAAGCTGTGGATTTTGGATAAATTGATACAAATCTATAGGGCGTGAGATACCATCCAGAAAGATGTTTCATATTTGTTTCCTTGATGCCTATAGATGATGAGGACCACCCATATGTTGAAATATATTGGACCATTATTTGACTGAATTTTTAAAACAGAGTTCCTGCTGACATCTGTGTGTGTAGGAGGGCAGGTGGCAAGAATGGTATAAGAGAATCTGCTGGTAAATAATGGATACAGTCCCTCTGACAGTATGTTGTTGATGATGATATAAGGATTCAATGGGAGAGAGTGGTCTATTGATTATAAGTTTGTCTGGATGTGTAGTTATAAAGTGGGTCAACTGTAAATATTGGTACCAGTAGTTAAACTGAGGTATGCGTAGTTCAGTTTATTCTCTCTTCTGTTTTAATTTACCATCTACAAGTACATTATCAGATGGAATCACTCTGTGTATAGTATTAGGTGCAGGTAGAACAACAACTTGTCGTAAAGAAAAGGACGGATTATGTAATAGGGGAGTTTACGGTGAAGGATTTGTTGAGACAGTGGGAAATTTCTGGATAACTTGTTCCAATGTTTTGATAGTTTCTTGGACCAAAATAGGAGTAGTAGGTAAAATCTTTCTATATGGTGGGGATAACCAGCATAAGACAACGAGTTGTGTATAGGCACCAATCTCCTATTATTTAAACATATTAAAATGTGTTCAGATACAATATGGGAATGTCTGGACAAGGACTAGAACATTTCTGTGTTTTGACTAAAATCACAGCATGTGTTGCCAATTTCTTATTGCTAAGATACCTGACCACCCCCACATATTAACTCTGATTTAAACAGAATGTTGTTATAGTTGGTGCAGCCAATTCTGCATTCTGACTTTCCAAAGATGAACAAAAGTAGATTAAAAACAGTATTTCTTAATATCTTGTTAAAACAAGAATAAATATATATACAACTTAAAACTTCGGGAATTTGTAAAGACTTCTGTGAGTTGTGAAAACAGCTCCATTGTAATCAACAGAAACATATATAGTTTGTAACCATTCATTTCTCACCCCCTAGAATAAGTTTCACTATGAAGGATACTGGAATCATAAGAAAACACCTTCAAAACCTTACAAATAAACAGTCCTGTGACAAAACCAACTAACTACAACTACCTAACTGAATAAACCATACAAATAAAACACGAGACACATATGGGAGATTAAAGTCCCTTGGGTTATATTTATTGTCAAGCACAACCAGGCAGGAATAACTTTTCTTAAATGTATATAAAACAAGGTGGTGGCAATCGGGTACTCAATAACTAATCCCTGCAAAGATGGTCGTAGGCCCAGGCTGCCAACATCAACCTGAGCCCGGCTACCAAGCCACTGACAAATGCAACTTTCAATGAGCTCTTCGGCTGCCGCAAAACCAGGAGAGGTAAACCCAGGCTCGTACCTAGGAATGTCATCCCTCCCGCAATGGCCGTCACTCACTCTCTCTGTATGCATCCAGGACAAAGACCAACCACCTAAACTAGAGTGCAATACTAAAAAACTCCAAACCAGTAGGTCCAGAATCAGTAAGTCAACCAGCATGCTGAACCCTGTGGAGCTTAACCCCTTGAGTGCTAACGACAGCTCTGAGCCGTCTCAGAGTTTCCCACTCTGGTGCTAACGACGGCTCAGAGCTGTCGCTAGCAATCTCCCACCTTGAGGGAGATCTGGGGGCACCCACCTGCTCCTACCCCGGCAATTGGGCCTGTATAGTGACAGGCATCACCGGGGCTTCACGTTTTGTGTGGTGACGTCACGCGCATTGACGTGATAACGTCACCGCACAATTTTATTAACAAAATACAATGACAAGTATAGGGAAAGGGGGCATGCTGCTTAGTAGCCTGTATCTTAGGCATCTAAGCAGCTACAGACCCCCAAGACTTACCGTTGGAAAGGTAATAGCCTAACCTTTCCAATGGTATATGTCTTGGGGATTTGAAAGAAAAAGAAAAAAAGTTAAAAAAATATATATTTAAAAAATTAAAAAACCCTCAAATCAGATTAGCACCTAAGTTTATCACCTAAATGATCTTCGGATTTACAGAGCTGAGTCAACTAACCCTCCTCAAGCCTTAGACGACTAAGGCCTCCCCAGTGAGTACATCCTAAACATCAGGCGCAAAGTGGATGAAGAGTCTCCGACTTACACCTAAAAAGTAAGACAAGGCACCCCACCTGAACAAAGTTGCAAACACACAAACAGGCACACTCAGAACCTTAACCCTTCAATATGCTCCAGTCTAGGAAGCCTTACACTATCTTTTTACAAACATTTCATAAAGTCTAGGTGAAAACCAGCGACCATGCCTCTAGAATTCAGTCTCTTTTACGCTTATGTGAGATTTCTGAGACAGTCCTTGTTCCATCCAGACATGCAAATATTTAACATTTATGAACAATTATACAAACCTATTTTGTTTTGCAAAGTATTTTCTAAGCATTATGTTTGTAATATGATTTTTTTGTGTTGCGAGTGGTTCTTGTTTAATGTGTGAGATATCAAGTATTGGGGCAGCTTACACACACGTGTAAATAAATACTGTGTATATATATATATATGTGTGTATATATATATATATATATATATATATATATATATTTATATTTACACACACACACATATATATACTGTATATATATATATATATATATATATAAAATAACTCATTGTGTAGTTCATTAACAAATCTAGACAGGCCCAGAGGCTTGTTTTCCCATAGAAAACCTCTGAATTACATTGTTTCCAATGCAGGAAAGGATTCTGGGTAAGATATGCAAATTAAGTACACAATGACACACCTTTTTACTTCAGTCTGCTTTTCAGCAGGTTCCCTTTACGTCAAAGTATCGCTGTTCACACAGCTTATAAACTTAGCTATGTGGCAATAACCACGAAACAGTCTGTCCTGGGATGGTTATGAATCACTGCACTAACCCTAGCTAAGTTTATAAGCTGTGTGAACAGCGATACTTTGGCGTAAAGGGAACCTGCTGAAAAGCAGACTGAAGTAAAAAGGTGTGTCATTGTGTACTTAATTTGCATATCTTGCCCAAAATCCTTTGCTGCATTGGAAACAATGTAATTCAGAGGTTTTCTGTGGGAAAACAAGCCTCTGGGCCTGTCTAGATTTGTTAATGAACTACACAATGAGTTATTTTTTCTATATTTTGTGCGTAGTGGAGGATTTTAAACTCGCCTTTTATCTCCCCCTAATTTAAAATGTTGTTGTATTCTGCCTGGAATCAACTTCACCCAGCAGTGATTCTAACCTTCTCCCAGCTGATGAGTGGCAATAACCACGAAACAGTCTGTTTTGGGATGGTTATGAATCACTGCACTAACCCTAGCTAAGTTTATAAGCTGTGTGAACAGCGATACTTTGGCGTAAAGGGAACCTGCTGAAAAGCAGACTGAAGTAAAAAGGTGTGTCATTGTGTACTTAATTTGCATATCTTACCCAGAATCCTTTGCTACATTGGAAACAATGTAATTCAGAGGTTTTCTGTGGGAAAACAAGCCCCTGGGCCTGTCTAGATTTGTTAATGAACTACACAATGAGTAATTTTTTCTATATTTTGTGCGTAGTGGAGAATTTTAAACTCGCCTTTTATCTCCATCTCCCCCTAATTTAAAATGTTGTTGTGTATATATATATATATATATATATACACATACATATATACACACACATATACACACACAAGGAAATGGACTGCACTCTCAAACCGGACTGGGTACACATGCTATGACCCTTCAAAACATAAAGCCCTGGGTGCTCACCAGCACTCAGATAGCTGCACAGTTTTCAGGGATTTAGGCAGTTAACCCCAGACAAGCCTGGGTGCAAAGTCCATATGGAATATTACAAAACAAAAACATAAATTATGCTTACCTGATAATATTCTTTTCTTCTGATGGGAAGAGTCCACAGCTGCATTCATTACTTTTGGGAATTCAGAACCTGACCACCAGAAGGAGGCAAAGACACCCCAGCCAAAGGCTTCAAATACCTCCCCCACTTTCCTCTCCCCCCAGTCATTCTGACAAGGGAACAAGGAACAATAGGAGAAATATCAGGGTGAAAAAGGTGCCAGAAGAACAAAAAATGTACTGCCGCCTCATAGGTAAAATGCGAGCGGGAGCTGTGGACTCTTCCCATCAGAAGAAAAGAAAATTATCAGGTAAGCATAATTTATGTTTTTCTTCTTAAACGGCAAGAGTCCACAGCTGCATTCATTACTTTTGGGAAAACAATACCCAAGCTAGAGGACACTAAATGCAAACAAAGGGCGAGTACAAAAAGTCGGCCCCTTGAAAGGCACCACAGCCTGAAATTACTCGACACCCTACAAAAAGTCTAAACGACAAGGGAAAAACCGGAAGCCCAGGTAACTGCGCATTAGTTACATAACCTGCAAAGCCGTGCTAGAGACCACTCAGACCCAGAGTCTGCTGAGCACAAAAGGCCTCCGAGGAGCCAGC
This sequence comes from Bombina bombina, assembly GCF_027579735.1. Taxonomy (NCBI): domain Eukaryota; kingdom Metazoa; phylum Chordata; class Amphibia; order Anura; family Bombinatoridae; genus Bombina; species Bombina bombina. The sequence goes on along the minus strand of NC_069501.1, from coordinate 966,498,387 downwards.
TCAGCGGCTCTCGACTCCCACAAAAAGTACCCCTAAAAGTCAAAAACCTCCATCTACCCCTGAGGGGGGAGAAGAGAGGACCCCATAAGAGATCCAAAGGACCATCCAACATGTACTCAAATCAATCTTAGAGCAACCCAAGGTCCACTGCCCAGGGAGGCATCCTAATAGCATAATCCAGTTCTGTGATTCTGAGTACGTCAGGAAGGGAAAAAAATTCTACAAGGCGTGAAAAACAAGACCCACTGGCTTTTGCAGATACTGAAGTACCTTCAAGTCAAGAACACACAAGAACCCATCCCCCAACCTAGGTGAGAAGAAAAGGGAGCAAAGCAATGGTAACCACCCAACCAATATAGGCGAGTCCCTTTGGCCAATATTGCCAGCCCAGTTGAAACGACAACTGGAGTCTACAAGGAAGAACAGATGTCCCAGAAGACAAGTAGGGACCTCAAACTTAAGCCTCGGGCAGACAGTGATCTCCCATGAGAGTCAGAAACCCTGCTCTCAAAGGTACACATGGGGGAACCAAACCCAAAGGTTAAGCAGAACTGTCCATGCCCATTCCAGACAAGAGACGCGGTCCTAAGCCAGAGACCTCAAAAAATGGAACCGATCGAAAGATCTAACTTCCAGAGGAATCTATCAGCTGCCTCGCATGGTAGGAGCGCACCCAAGACAGAGCCCTCCACCATCTAAAGTCCGTAGACGTAGATTACCTAGAAACAGCCTTAAACCCAAGAGTTTGAAAAAAAAAAACTCCTGACCAATTTAAGAAATGGGCAACCAGTACCCTTGGATCACAAGTCTATCCTCTGTAGACAGGCCGAACAATGCTGGTGAAGAGGAAGGTCATTTCTCAGACCCGAGAAAGGCGAAAGTCTGTGACTGACCACGGAACTCCTACCCTCAAGCCCAAAAGGCTAGATCTGCATAAGGTCGAAAGATAACACCCAAGAGTCTAAAGACCATGGTAAGACAAGGGGCAGTTCTTAGATTGAGAAGACACAGTCTCCAGAAATTCTTACTGGATCAGTCTCCCGAAATCCCTGCAACAGGAATAACAATAGGAGCCTTGCAGCTCCTGGCAGAAAAAGGCAGGGTGACCCCTGCACTCCACGTACTGGAGTAAACGAAACGCTGAGGAAAAAGGACATGCTCCGCAATTCCAGAACAGATGATTCAACCCAAAAACAGGAAGGAAAGAAAACTCTGCCACCGCAAAAGGAATGCAACTATGCTACAAGAGTCGACATCCGGAAGATACCGCAAGTGAAGACGTAAATTGCCCATCACCCGGAATACCAGACCTCTGGAGGTCATTCACATCTCCAAACTCTACAGGAATGGTAAAACTACTGTTCCTAGTCCCCAGGGACCCTTAGGAACCCCGACGACATCTTGAAAAAGTTGGTCAAGTATCTCAAGCAAATAAACTCAAGCACCTGGTATTCCATGCAAGTACTAACCAGGCCCAACCCTGCTTAGCTTTCGAGATCAGGCACACTCAGGGTGGATTGGCCATAGGCCCCTAAAAAGGCCCACTTATATCGGAACTCCCAACCTTCCTTCCAGAAGCGTTGGATCTCCGCACTAAGCCCCATACCTCATAATAGGATCCGAGCCCGGAGTCCATATCAATAGGCCAAGTGACATTCAGAATCTGACAGGATAATCAGCACCACGAGGGTGACATGAACCCAAGGAACAGCAGACCTGCCTGGTACAGGGACACCCCAAAACTGTCTAAGGTCCAAGAAAAATCGACCCGAAGGTTCGATAATATGAATTAGAACATAACTTTGTTCCTAACCAAAAGTGTGCAACTTCCGAGGAAGTGCCCATGCGACCACAAAATCGCAAGTATCAGTTCCAGAGAAAGAACGTTCCCAAAAAAGGAAATTACATCAGACGTGAGCTTATTAAAAACAAATCAAATACATCCTATCCGGATCAAAATAAAAGTAAGGCAGCACCTGTGGGTGAACGCCCAAGGTAAATGGGTACGCCAACAGGACCAGCTGATTAGAGGCCCCATTCACCCAAACTCAGAACTGGAACCGATACATAAAAGAAAGAAAAACAGAGACGTCAAGGCGATTAGCTTCATCCCCAAACGTCTAACCCAGCATGCCATCCGGCATCTAAGGCCTCGGATCACTCGGCCCACTAGGACTGGAATCCTCTAGCACCACCAAAACATGCCTTAGTATAACACGAAGACGAGCAAGCCTATAATGAAAGGCGAAATAGTCCCTCGCCAGTTTGATAAACGACCCTGGCCCGAGGTTGGGGCCCCTGAAGCCTCAGAGGCTGATGCTTCCCCAGAAGGCCGAACTGAATCAGGCGATCCCACGCCCGACGGGCCCTGGTTGAGAGAACACAGACAGTAAATTCAAAATATTTCACTTGGAAGATATAAGTGAGCCAGCGCCATAGATATGGCCATGTGGAACCATGCTGTAACCTCTGGAGGAAACAAGCCACCTTTCCGGAGAAGGAGTAAAGGCCATAGGAACACCTGCTTGCGTAGTAAAGGAAGGTTCTGGGGCATGCGCCTCACCGGACATAGAATCCTCTGGGGAAGATGGCTCAACGCACTCTAAGGTCCCTGAGTCATGTTTAAAGAGTACTCTAGAATGGCAATCGGAACATAACTGATGGGCATGGATAACCCGGGCCATTTCATATTCATCACAAGACGCATTCTCCGCATCAGAGACATCCGTGTCTAAAAATGCAGAATCTTCAATAATCTTGGGATTACAAAAATGACAAACACTAACTGGCACCCTTTTTACACACCCAATGGCTGGGGCACTCACCACCTCCTGTGAACCAGACAACCAACAAGCAGACTCTCTCTGTCGCCACACAGTCAGCATACGGAAGTGGAAAACAATGCAACCGCACCTGGTCACGACATGCACCATGCCAGTCACAAAAAGAGCGGGCAAATCTAAAGAGATTGCGCCAATTGATAAGACCATTATGTTCCGAAAAGCCACGAGCCAAAGTATTACTACACATTAGCAGATAGAACCACATAACAAACATGATTAAAAGTTCCCCCCTGTTCAATAACCCCGCTCAGGAGATATTAACCCCTGATTCCTATTTTAAGCTAAAAGGAGTCCCACTGGGACCCTACCTTCTCTCATTACCATTACATTCACATAATGAAATAAAATGAAACAATCTTACTGGAACCTGCGCCATGGAACAGGAACACAGCCTTTCAAGTGTGACAGATAGTAGCCTCGCTTCTGACATGGACTTGAGTGAATAAAGGCAGGCAGCGAAACTCGTCAACGCTGATTGCCAAGGAGCTGTTAATACGAGTCGGGATGGTTTCGTGGAAAGACTCTCCCTGCATCTCCGGACTCTAACCTTCATCCATGCTCTCACTGAGAGGCTGACAGGATTACTTAAAACTCCAGTCCCATTTCGAAGATTACTACCCTCCATAAGAGACTATCTCAAACTTCTGACACTTCTCTGTCAACCTCCTGTGACGAAAGGCAAAGAATGACTAGGGGATGAGGGAAGTGGGGGAGGTATTTGGCTGGGGTGTGTTTGCCTCCTCCTGGTGGCCAGGTTCTGAATTCCCAAAAGTAATGAATGCAGCTGTGGGCTCTTTCCGTTTAAGTATAAAATTATTAATACAGTACATAGAAAGTCTGGCACTCTCTTGCAAGCACACAGCTTGATTAAAAGCAAAATAAATGGTGGTGGTGATTAGTAAGAGCTCCGTGAACACGGTGTTATTGAAAGCCGATTTTAATCGTCACACTGGCTCCCAAACCCTTCCTTTGCCTTCGCTTGATAGCCTGGAGATATCACACAGCGGGGATATTAAAGTTTGTAAGGTCCTACATCTGCACCCTCACCACCGGACCGACATCAGGGAAAGTGCTGGTCGCCATCTTGCCGGCTCTCGCAGCTCCCACAGCCTTCTACAGATTACTTACCAGACTCATTTATCTCTGCTGGAATTTGAGAAAGCCCTCCATGGGGTAGATGGTTTAATCCCATTTGATGCTGGCAAAGATCCTCAGTGGGCGCTGTTGCGCTTGGAACCCCTCTGAGTAACGCACTAACTTTCTCCCAGAGGTGTTAAGCACCTCTTAGGCCATTACACGTGGGAGCTGTGGGTATTAAAACAATTCACTCTCAGGGCAACAGCATCTGCTCAAAAAAAAAAGCCCAGCTGCAACATATGTTACGATACTTTGTGGAAGGGGTTAATAATAGCTATCAGCTTTAAAAGCTAAGATCAAAGGGTTAAAAACATAGATAAAATAAAGACATAAAAGCATAAAAGTATATTGAGCATTTACAACAGTATACTACAGATGTGCGGTTTGCATGCACCTCAGATTTTTTCATGAGGGTCCCTAAGGACCGAACACTTCGCAGATTGTTTTAAACCCCTGAATGGGCAATATTGCTGACCGGCATTAGTGCTGTTGATATCATGCAGGACTGTATGGACAGATACCTGACAACTCCTAAGATGTCTAACAGAAGTAAAGCCCAGCAGGACAAAAAGGCAAAGCAACCCCCAGACCCGGCCCTAAGTGCCTCACCCACAAAATCGACATCTTCCCAAGTGGAAAATGGGCCGCCACTATATAAAGCCTTGACATTTATGTTATATTACTGTATTACTGCATAATCATATAGTCATATAATCAAAGAGTTAAATATTTTAACAGAAATATTTAATACACTATAATACACTATATTCCTTTGTTTTTCTGTAATTTCTCAATATCAAAGCTGGCTTCACATATCCTGTACACGAATAATTGTGAAATGTCGGTTTTTGTTCCTGAATATAAACCGCAATATTTATGGATGCATTATCTGAATCGCTGATTATTGCAATTTATAATGAAATTGTCGTATGCCCATGTTTGTAAATTGTCGTATGCCCATGTTTGTAAATTGTCGTATGCCCATGTTTGTAAAAATGACTTCCCGTATTTTATGAACACAGTTTTGTATAACAGGAGTGGTTTGGAGCATAATAAATGGGAGTTGTTAGAATATCTATCCGTGTGTGTGTGGCTTATTTTGGCTTATCTGACAACTCTCCAGGACCTGCCTTTGTAAGTTGGTGACCAGTCTTGCAAGTCAGGTGGTAAATATATCTTCGGCCGAAGAAAGGAAAATAATTACCTACACCTAGGGACGCCCAAGATTTTCTGGACCAGGAAAATGATCCACCTACCCATTCTTCTTCTCCAATTCAGAGAGAATCTCCTGGCTGAGCCTGCTAGGTGACTGTTTCCCCTATCTTTTGGCCAGGTTATAGATCCTCAGACAAGGAACTTTTTATGAGGATCCAAGAAGATTTCATATTGGCCTGGTATTGTATTTCATTATATGACTATTACTTTGCACATTTTATTGTTTCTGTTTTTTTCTTGTTTTGGTTACTGTATTTCATGTTGTTTTTTATTGTATGCTGTAATTCCAACACCAGTGAAAGGCATCACTACGACACTTTTTTAGGTTTCCATTTATGATTATACACGGGGCAACGGGTGGCTCTAGTATCATTCTAATGCGAGGTGACAAATTTTACCTTGATAGTCTTTTTCCAGGTTCTTATGTGATTCTTGTCCCCGTCCCTGGGTCTGGCACCAGTTGTTAACGGGACTACTTATATTTAACAACTATTCATTCAAAAGGAGCGAAGGATTTGCAGGCTGCACCAATTGAGATAAAGTTAAAATCCAATCAATTTATTCAAACACGATTAAAACATGTAACAGTGATTCCAAAGCACACACAGAAACAAATTTACACCCCAGTACACAGGAGCTGTTCTCCGACGCGTTTCCTGCTTACAACAAGCACTTCATCAGGGATAACAGCTGATTGCCTTACGAAAATTTATACCTTCAAGTTTTAACCCCTACATAGCTAACAACAAAATAATTTGTTAGAAATATCCATCAAGTTCAAAGCCAAGATATTAATGAGTTAAGCTGGATATCGAACTAGGGGAAAAAAATCTAAGATAAAAATATTAAACACTTAAAACATTATTAATATAATATGTCACACATTATTTCATTATACAAAAAGTAACGATCCTCAAGAGAATTAGTAAAGAGACAATTGCTAAATAAATAGAAAGAAGAATGTATCAATATTGAGCTCAAAAATACATACATAGCCGTATGTAGCGGTGGTCACAAGAGACACTTAGTCTCATAACGAAATGTTTGTAATACATAGTCTCCCTGACAGTTATTAGATTTACCGATAGAACTAAAAAATGGAAGCCATACCATTTTTATTTATTTTATTATTATTTTTTTATGTGGCCCAACAATTTATTTATAGACCCTGCATCAAGTCTGTTACATTTTAAACTAATCCACTAGAACAGATTATGTTCCAACAAACAACTGGACATCCCAGATGTTGTTGATATCTTTAGGGTGTCCTGTTTGCAATTTATGTATCCAAAGAGCTTTTTTTTGTTTAGCTTATATTTAACTCTAATAGACCTTAGACGGGAATAAAGAGTCTGTCCTGGAATGTGGGGGGGATTAACTCAGCCATTAAAAGGAAGACTATCCTAAAGCAATTAAAGAAATCTCAGGCCCACATTATGCTCCTACAGGAGACCCACCTAAGTGCCCCAGAACACGATAAACTAAAAGTTAAATGGCTCTCAGAGGTCCTTAGTGCTCCCTATAATAGCTCCAGTAGAGGGTTGGCTATCCTTATTTGCAAAGGCCTAGAATACCAAATAGGGGACAAGACCCAGAATGGAGGTTTCTCATTGTTAAAGTAAAATGGCAAGGTGACGGGTACACTATGTGTAATGTTTACGGACCCAATCAAAGAGCCCCCACATTTTGGCACACTCTGACTGCCTCTTTGGCTCAATTTCTAGACACTAAAATTATTATTGCTGGGGACTTCAACCTAGCGCCAAATCCAGCCTTAGATAGATTCAGAGTCCCAACCAGCCCCACCCCTGCCAAAATTAAAAGAGACATGATGATATTTCCCTTTAAAGTGTTTGATGCCCTTTATAATTCACAAGGAGTGCAGGACATATGGAGGAGGCGTAACCCTACAGGCAGAGACTATACCTGTGCCTCTCAGGCGCATAACTCACTTTCCTGAATTGATCTTTTCCTTACCTCTAGCTCTCTGGAGCTATTGATTACAGACACCAAGATTGCTAATATTACACTCTCGGATCACGCCCTTATAGCTCTTACCCTCTCACAATCTCCTAACCCCACTAACAAACAAGTGTTCCGATTCCCGAATCAAATCTCCTGACTTTAACATGTACCTGTCAAGGCAGTGGGACGACTTCATAGCCAATAATAGACCACACTTAAATACCACAGCTGTTTTCTGGGAAGCAGCCAAGGCAGTCCTTAGGGATGACATAATTGCATATCTGACCAAACAAAAACGTCTTCACAACGGTAGAGAGGAACACCACAATACACAATTGACAACAACTTACGCCCGGTATTGCCAGAACCCTACCCCAACCAACAGGGCCTCCTACTTTGCGGCGAGGAAGGAGAGAGACACCTTTCTGCTGCAAAACACAATACGCCAGGAAAATAAAAACCAGTGATATTTCCTAAGACATGGGAATAAATCTGGGAGGTTCTTGGCCTCGCTGGTCAAAATAAAACAAGCAAATAGAGGGGTCCCAGCTATTATGTGTCAAGGTCAACTAACAAGCAACACATCCGACATAGTATCAGAATTTGCAAATTATTATTCTAAGTTATATCAATCACAACCTGCCAAAGAAAATGCACAAAGCACGTTCTGGGACACACCCTTCCCAAACTAGTCTTGCCCCGGATCCTATATCCCATGCAAATGCTCCCCCCTCTTGTTGTGACAGAAAGACATAGCACTTTTAAACAGCATATTTCGGACCTTCCTTTGGAAAGGTGGCAAACCCTGAATAGGCGCACACAAATTATATCTCCCTTATTCGAAGGGAGGACTGGGCTTACCGAACCTTCTTTATTATAACTGGGCCTCTCTGGCAAAGCTTACATTAGATTGGAAACTGAATACCCAACACTTCTCCAGTTCTCACTTGGAGGAGGCTTTACTCCCCCAGGTGTCTCCCTCCTTCCTGCCACACGCCACTTTGTCTTAACTGCCAATGACTATACAGAGTCACCCTATGTTTCAGGATGTACTTTTGGGCTGGAGAGCCATGACTAGAGCCTTGACTTGGGACCCCACACACACTAAACACCTGCCCATTACGGAAAACCCTCTGTTTTTCATACTTGGAAAACCCTGGGATAGATAATATAGATAAAATATTAGATACTGTCACTAAATCTGTTCTGCCTTTTGACGCTACATGCAGTAAATACTTGACCCCATACACCAATAGATTTTCCTATTTTCAAGTCTGACACTATATTAATCCCATTTTGCAGAACTGTGAGACGTTCTGGGACAAGTCGCCTCTGGCTCGGAACGTTACACAGTTTTAATCACACAACTTTGCTATATCCCCAATGTATACAGAGCTAATACAAGCCAAAATCCCTACTATACAGTTAAACCTCTTTAATGTTTGGAATAGGAGATTATCTAGTGTGTCTTCTGCCAAAATTATATATGATAGCCTAAGCCTAACTTTGTCTGCAACTCTTGCAGCTGACCTTAGAGAATCACAGATAATAATTATTTACCAGGACTATCTCACCCCAACGAGACTGAGTAAGTGGAGGAAGGACTTTTCTAATGTATGTGGCAAATGTTCCTACCCAGACCCAGACTTTCTACACTACACCTGGTATTGCCCCAAGATCCGCAGATATTGGAGTCAAGTGTCCTTCTGGCTCTCAAAAATCACTTCCATCCCTATCACACTCATGCCTACACAGATTCTGTTTCTAGACCAATTGACGGTTTCAAGACAAGATAGAAAACGTATCATTAACAGTATACTCTTAGCCAGAAAATGTGTCTTCCACAAATGGCTTCATAGTGAAGCGGCATCTATTATGTTTTTTAAGCGAATGATGTTGAAAAGTCTGTTGCGTTGACAATCTGATACTTTGTTTGCTGTTAATGTGCGTATAGTGCGCTTTATTGGAAAATGGAGAATTTTAAAAAAATCTTTAGATCTCCCGACCCAGAGGCAAATACTGTACCCTTTCAAAAATACCATTTACATGTTGGAAGCAAATGGACAGACGACATAGGTCAAAGACTGGTGGTGGGGAATGTATAAGCCACCCACCACAAGCTTAGTGATGCCTTATAACTAACTCACAGTGTACCTCAATGGTTTGAGTTGTAAATTACAGCAATATGTAGATGTGTACGTTGAGGTTGTTGATTCTCTTGTTACTTTTATAGCTTTTGCCCTGGAGCCCATAAGTAGCTACAGGGTGCTTTAATTTTCAAGTGTTTAATAATTGTTGTGGAAATTGGAAAATAAAGAAAACTTTTCGATAGGCAATATGGACACAACCTGCCCTGATTACTTCGGGACTAATTGCCAAGTGAGGACTTTGATTTAATGATTTCTCTCCTTTATTTGACCTCTATTGCCCTCTTTATTTTATTATGCTGTTACTATGGAGAGTAATTTTCTGATCACGACACCACATAGTGGACTGTTGTGATTATGTATGTTGGTATTGACATTTGTTTGCCAATTGATAATAAAAATAAAGTTTTTTTTTAAAATAAAAAGCAAAATAAATGAGTTAGTTACAGCATTTGGCCAAACGGTGATAGGCCCAAGACCATCTCAAGTTCTCTTCCTCCCTGGGTCCCTAACCTACAGCTACACAGTGCATACCTTCAACAAAACACACTGAGATACAAACAAGGGTTTACACAGGCCCTTTGTAAGTTCCCTAGACACATACAAAACATGAAAATGGACTACACTTTCAAACCAGACTGGGTACACATCCTATGACCCTGCAAAACTCACAGCAATAATAAACAGCTGCACAGCTTAACCCCAGAATACGGAAATTACAAAGGGCCTGTGTCACCTTTGTTTGTATCTCAGTGTGTTTGGTTGAAGACATGCATTGTGTGGCTGTAGATTAGGGACCCAGGGCGGAAGAGACCTTGATGTAGTCCTGGGCCTATCACCATTTGGCCAAATCCTGTAAATAACTATTTTATTATGCTTTTAGTTTAGCTGTGTTCTTGCAAAATAATGCCAGATTTGCTATGTGTTTATATATATATATATATATATATATATATATATATATATATATTCATGACAGGACAGCTTACTAATGTATGTTAGAAAATATAGGTAAATCATTCAGGGAAGGTCGTGGTCAAATATAGATCAGATCGCATAGGTGTGCAGTGCCTGTCAGGGATATGACCACATAGAACATGAGTTCACCTGGAGCTTCTGACAGTTACAAGTCCAGTTCAGTTCAGATCCATTGCCCTGTAGCCTCTTATCAGCTCTATGATCAGATGTGACCTCAGATCAGACCTCAGTGGCTGAAGCCGTTTTTAGTTATATACATATATTGGTCCTCAGATCAGACCCAATCTGTTTTATATAAATTTAGGTTTATATTGATTTTAATGAATTCATTTTTACAATACATTTCAGTTTATTTAAACACTAGCAATCCTATGAGTGGAAGATCTCAGACCTTAACAGCAGTACCCAGACTATGACATTCTAAAATTAAAGGGACAGTCTACTTCAGAATTTTTATTGTTTAAATAGATAGCTAATCTCTTTATTACTCATTCTCCAGTTTTGCATAACCAACACAATTATATATTAATATACTTTTTACCTCTGTGATTATCTTTTATCTAAGCCTCTGCAGACTCGCCCTTTATTTCAGTTCTTTTGACAGACTTGCATCTGTCAATCAGTGCCCTCTCATAAGTAACTCAATGGGGGTGAGCACAATGTTATCTATATAGCCTACATAAACTAACACCCTCTAGCTGTAAAAAACTGGCAAATGCATTCAGATAAGAGGCGACCTTCAAGGGCTTAGAAAATAGCATATGAGCCTACCTAGGATTAGCTTTCAAATAAGAATACCAAGAGAAGAAAGTTGTTTAACAGAATATTTAGTATTAAAGGGACATGAAACCAATTTTTTCATGAAAGTTTAATTTTAACTAGAATGTCCCTTTAAGCTTCAAATCAAAACGAACAGCTTCATCTTAACCTTTTTTAAACTAAAAATGTTTAAAAATTACTTTCATATGTATAAAAGCACATTTTAGGGTTTATTGGTCCTTTAAAGGGGCAGTAAACCTAGAAAATAATGTTATATAATTCTGCACTCTGTCTGATAGCAGGAGCGAGCTTCATTGAGTATAATGGGGCAATCGGGCCGGGCTGTGACTAGACAGCTGCCCAAATGCGCTCAGAGGGAAAACCAGACCCGCTCAGTAGAGCACAGAAGCGAAGTCTGAAAAACCCTCTTTTTTAATAAAAATGTCACCGGCAATATTATGTTACATAAAGCTATCACTAATATAATGTTATATAATTCTTCACTATGTGCAGAATTATATAACATTATTTTCTAGGTTTACTGGCCCTTTAAATGGACACTATATTGCTAAATCAATCTGAATAAATAATACAGGTTTTTAAAACATTTAAACTGTCATTTTGTTAGTAAAATGTCCAGGTCATGTTCAGCTCAGGATCTGCAAAGCATTGCCACTTTGAAGCTGACTTTTACCATTGAAGTTCTCTTCAATCAATAGTGAAATGATAAAATGATATAGAAAAGAGTATTTTATAATTTAACTTTTAAGTCCTTTAAAAATGTCCCCTTTAAGGAGACACTACATTCAAAATAAAATTTGTATGATTTAGATAGAACTTGCAGTTTGAAAAAAAACTCAAACAATTTTCTTCCATTATACAAATGTAATTTTCTATGCACACTATTTTAGGCACCAACTCCTATTTGAGCATGTGCAAGAGTGCACTATATATATATATATATATATATATATACACACACATATATATATATATATATATATATATATATATATATATATATATATATATTTATACACATTTTGTGATTGACTAATCTTTGAAATTGATCAAAATCTGCTACTCATTTGAAATTCAAAGTAAGTGCTATTGGTTTCTCTTTTTTATTTTGTATATGTAAAATATGCAGTTCTACTGTATTTACCGGGCCTTTAAATTTAAATCTGCTGCAATAGAACCTTAAAAATAATCACTAATAACTTGTGGGAGTTATAAATTGAAAATGTAACAGCAGCAGCGGGAGGTCCAGCTTGCTAAGGCTATTGCCTCATATGCATAGTCTGCTGAGGTTTCTTATCGTTTCCATCTGTAAACAAATATAATAGATACAGTCTGCTCAAATGACTTAAGCACACAGTAAAAGTGCGCTCTTATTTATGCAGAGCAACAGAAATACCAAGTAAATAAAGTCAATTCACTATAGACTGCCACACCCTGTTGTTTTGATACAAATACAATTGCTGGAATAAGAGAAAGCCAGAGCCGAAATTCCTAAACTAATAATTTCTTTAGTGTTAGTGAAAAAAAATTAAACAAAAATCTGCATATCCGTAGTTTCCTGGCATTGAATTGAGGCACCCGGCTGTCTCTGGGGAAGCTAGTTCAGGAATCAAGATTGTTTAGATGTTGGCAGTGATGAAGAACTCCAGTCACGCACTTTGAACTGACTTTATTCTTTGCATGGGGAAGAAAGCTTCTAGCTTGTTTAGCCGTTGTTTTCAAGATTGTGAAAAGAATTACAACAACAGTGTTGTAAATTCCATAAAGCCCTCGAAATGTTCCCAAATTGCTATTTTTCTCTAGGTGAGTTTCATCAGTACAGAACATGGTTAGTGAAAGTTTTCCTTAAAGGGATAGTAAAGTCAAAAATATTTTTTCAGGATTCAGACAAAGCATGCAATTTTAAACATATTTCTAATTGACTTCTTTGTATCCAATTTGCTACGTCGTCTTCATATATTTTATTGAAAAGGATACTTACGTAGCCTCAGGAGCAGCAATGCACTACTGGGAGCTAGCTGCGGATTGGGAGCTACACATAAAAACCTCTTGCCATAGGTCTATGTGATGTGTTCAGCTAGCTCCCAGTAGTGTATAGCTGTTACTTTAACAAAGGATGCTAAGAATATGAAGCAAATTTGATAATATTAGTAAATTGGAAAGTCACCAATCAGCAGCTAGCCCTCAGTAGTACACTGCAGCTCCTGATCCTATCTAAGTATGCTTTCAAGAAGAATACCAAGAAAGCAAATTCAGTTTAAATATGTGTAGATTGAAAAGTCTCTTAAAATTGTCTAAATCCTAACTTTAATGTCCCTACAATCTCAAAGTGCTACTATTGTAAAGCTTGATTGTTGGACTTTTAATGGTTCATATGGTATATTTACTTAGAATCCAGCTGTTTATAGCCGTTTCCTGTCCTAAGGGGCCAATTATCTAAACCTCGCCAGAATCAGACTTGGTTTTTCAGGCCGACCCTCACAGGGGCTGACCTGGTGGAATTATTGTAAAAAAAAAGTCCCTGTAGGTGGCGAGATGTCTCCTATTGAAATCAATAGAGCTCACTGGAAAGGGACACTTCGCTTCGTAGTTCCCAAATTGCTATATTACGCTAGGTGGGTTTAATCAGTACAGAACAAAATGGTGGGACATTATTATTTTTCCAGATTCTGACAGAGCATGCAATATTAAACATCTTTCTAAATTACTACTATCTAATTATCTTCGTCGTCTTCATATATTTTGTTGAAAAGTATACTTAGGTAGGCTCAGGAGCAGCAATGCACTACTAGCTGCAGATTTGGAGCTACACATATACACCTCTTGCCATTTGCTCACGTGACGTGTTCAGCTAGCTCCCAGTAGTGCATTGCAGCTACTGATACTATATAGGTATGCTTTAATGAAGAATACCAAGAGAGCTAATTAAGTTTGATAATAAATGTGTATATTGAAAAGTCTCTTGTTTTCTCTATCTGAATCTTTAAAGTTTAATTCTGACTTTAATGTCCCTTTAATCTTACAGTGCTACTATTGTACTAAAGCTTGATTGTTGGAGTTTTAATAGTTCACATGATATATTTACTTTTAAATCTAGCTGTTTATAGCCACTTACTGTCCTTCCCTGCAGAAAAATAGGCTACCATTTAGCTTAAGTTTTTACTAAGGAACCTATTATTTAAACCTCGCCAGATCAGACTTGAATTTTTACGCCAACCATCACAGGTGCTGCCCTGGTGGAATTATCGTAAAAAAAAAAGGGTCAGCGTCTTCCTTTGACTAAAAACGCATGTGAATTTATTGGAACTGTATTATTTCTGTTGTTATCACTCAAAAAAACTTGTTAGAAAAAATAAAAAAGGGTCAGTACCTGCGAGTTGCAAAATGTCTCCTACTGAAATTAATGGAACTCGCTGGAAAGGGACGGTAGACCGAAGTTAGCAGTGAGCAGGTGTGCACTTTAAAAACAGAATTTATGTTTACCTGATAAATTACTTTCTCCAACGGTGTGTCCGGTCCACGGCGTCATCCTTACTTGTGGGATATTCTCTTCCCCAACAGGAAATGGCAAAGAGCCCAGCAAAGCTGGTCACATGATCCCTCCTAGGCTCCGCCTTCCCCAGTCATTCGACCGACGTAAAGGAGGAATATTTGCATAGGAGAAATCATATGATACCGTGGTGACTGTAGTTAAAGAAAATAAATCATCAGACCTGATTAAAAAACCAGGGCGGGCCGTGGACCGGACACACCGTTGGAGAAAGTAATTTATCAGGTAAACATAAATTCTGTTTTCTCCAACATAGGTGTGTCCGGTCCACGGCGTCATCCTTACTTGTGGGAACCAATACCAAAGCTTTAGGACACGGATGATGGGAGGGAGCAAATCAGGTCACCTAGATGGAAAGCACCACGGTTTGCAAAACCTTTCTCCCAAAAATAGCCTCAGAAGAAGCAAAAGTATCAAATTTGTAAAAGTTGGTAAAAGTGTGCAGTGAAGACCAAGTCGCTGCCTTACATATCTGATCAACAGAAGCCTCGTTCTTAAAGGCCCATGTGGAAGCCACGGCCCTAGTGGAATGAGGTGTGATTCTTTCAGGAGGCTGCCGTCCGGCAGTCTCATAAGCCAATCTGATGATGCTTTTAAGCCAAAAAGATAGAGAGGTAGAAGTTGCTTTTTGACCTCTCCTTTTACCAGAATAAACAACAAACAAGGAAGATGTTTGTCTGAAATCCTTTGTAGCATCTAAATAGAATTTTAGAGCACGGACAACGTCCAAATTGTGTAACAAACGTTCCTTCTATGAAACTGGATTCGGACACAAAGAAGGTACAACTATCTCCTGGTTAATATTTTTGTTGGAAACAACCTTCGGAAGAAAACCAGGCTCAGTACGTAAAACCACCTTATCTGCATGGACCAGATAGGGCGGAGAACACTGCAGAGCAGATAACTCAGAAACTCTTCTAGCGGAAGAAATTGCAACCTAAAACAAAAACTTTCCAAGATAATAACTTAATATCTACGGAATGTAAGGGTTCAAACGGAACCCCTTGAAGAACTGAAAGAACTAGAGTAAGACTCCAGGGAAGAGTCAAAGGTCTGTAAACAGGCTTGATTCTAACCAGAGCCTGAACAAACGCTTAAACGTCTGGCACAGCTGCCAGCCTTTTGTGAAGTAAAACAGATAAAGCAGAGATCTGTCCCTTCAGAGAACTCGCAGAAAATCCTTTCTCCAAACCTTCTTGTAGAAAGGAAAGAATCTTAGGAATTTTTATCTTGTTCCATGGGAATCCTTTAGATTCACACCAACAGATATATTTTTTCCATATATTATTGTAAATTTTTCTAGTTACAGGCTTTCTAGCCTGAATAAGAGTATCTATTACAGAATCTGAAAACCCACGCTTTGATAAAATCAAGCGTTCAAACTCCAAGCAGTCAGTTGGAGGAAAACCAGATTCGGATGTTCGAATGGACCCTGAATAAGAAGGTCCTGTCTCAAAGGTAGCTTCCATGGTGGAGCCGATGACACATTCACCAGGTCTGCATACCAAGTCCTGCGTGGCCACACAGGAACTATCAAGGTCACCGAAGCCCTCTCCAGATTGATCCTGGCTACCAGCCTGGGAATGAGAGGAAACGGTGGGAATACATAAGCTAGGTTGAAGATCCAAGGTGCTACTATTGTATCCAATAGAGTCGCCTTGGGATCCCTGGATTTGGACCCGTAACAAGGGACCATGAAGTTCTGACGAGAGGCCATCAGAACCATGTCTGGAATGCCCCATAATTGAGTTATTTGGGCAAAGATTTCCAGATGGAGTTCCCACTCCCCCGGATGCTCCTCCATCGCCAGGGAACTCCTTGTTACCCCCTGATGGTTGATATATGTAACAGTCGTCATGATGTCTGATTGAAACCTTATGAATTTGGCCTTTGCTAGTCGAGGCCAAGCCTTGAGAGCATTGAATATCGCTCTCAGTTCCATTATGTTTATCGGGAGAAGAGAGTCTTCCCGAAACCATAGACCCTGAGTTTTCAGGGGTTCCCAGACCGCGCCCCAGCCCACCAGACTGGCGTCGGTCGTGACAATGACCTACTCTGGTCTGCGGAAGCTCATTCCCTGTGACAGGTTGTCCAGGGTCAGCCACCAACGGAGTGAATCTCTGGTTATTTGATCTACTTGTATCGTCGGAGACAAGTCTGTATAATCCCCATTCCACTGTCTGAGCATGCACAGGTGCAATGGTCTTAGATGAATTCGTGCAAAAGGAACTATGTCCATTGCCGCAACCATCAAACCTATTACTTCCATGGACTGCGCTATGGAAGGAAGAAGAACAGAATGAAGTACCTGACAAGAGCTTAGAAGTTTTGATTTTCTGGCCTCTGTCAGAAAAACCTTCATTTCTAAGGAAACTATTATTGTTCCCAAGAAGGGAACTCTTGTTGACGGGGACAGAGAACTTTTTTCTATGTTCACTTTCCACCCGTGAGATCTGAGAAAGGCTAGGACAATGTCCGTATGAGCCCTTGCTTTTGACAGAGACGACACTTGAATCAGGATGTCGTCCAAGTAAGGTACTACTGCAATGCCCCTTGGTCTTAGCACCGCTAGAAGGGACCCTAGTACCCTTGTGAAAATCCTTGGAGCAGTGGCTAATCCGAATGGAAGTGCCACAGGTAATGCTTGTCCAGAAAGGCGAACCTCAGGAACCGAAAATGTTCCTTGTGGATAGGAATACGTAGGTACGCATCCTTTAAGTCCACCGAATGGTTTCCATTTTGAATGATGAAACCCTTAGAAACTTGTTTAGAATCTTGAGATCTAAAATAGGTCTGAATGTTCCCTCTTTTTTGGGAATTATGAACAGGTTGGAGTAAAAACCCATCCCTTGTTCTCCTAATGGAACAGGATGAATCACTCCCATGCTTAACAGGTCTTCTACACAGTGTAAGAATGTCTGTTCCAAGATAATTGAGACCCGTGGAACCTTCCCCTTGGGGGTAGTTCCCTGAATTCCAGGAGATAACCTTGAGAAACTATTTCTAGCGCCCAAGGATCCTGAACATCTCTTGCCCCAGCCTGAGCAAAGAGAGAAAGTCTGCCCCCCACCAGATCCTTCCCAGATCGGGGGCCAACACTTCATGCTGTTTTGGTAGCAGTGGCAGGTGACTTGGCCTGCTTACCCTTGTTCCAGCCTTGCATCGGCCTCCAGGCTGGCTTGGTTTGAGAAGTATTACCCTCTTGCTTAGAGGGTGTAGAATTTGAGGCTGGTCCGTTTCTGCGAAAGGGACGAAAATTTGGCTTCTTTTTAGCCTTAAAAGACCTATCCAGAGGAAGGGCGTGGCCCTTTCCCCCAGTGATGTCTGAAATAATCTCTTTCAAGTCAGGGCCAAACAGTGTTTTACCCTTGAAAGGGATGTTAAGCAAAAGCGCTCTGCGCGCCACAATAGCAAACCCTGAATTATTCGCCGCTAATCTAGCTAATTGCAAAGCGGCATCTAAAATAAAAAAGAGAGTTAGCCAATTTAAGAGCTTGAACTCTGTCCAAAACCTCCTCGTACGAAGATTCTTTATTGAGCGACTTTTCTAGTTCTTCGAACCAGAAACACGCAGCTGTAGTGACAGGAACAATGCATGAAATTGGTTGTAGAAGGTAACCTTGCTGAACAAACATCTTTTTAAGCAAACCCTCTAACCTTTAATCCATAGGATCTTGAAAGCACAACTATCTTCTATAGGAATAGAAGTGCGTTTGTTTAGAGTAGAAACCGCCCCCTCGACCTTGGGGACTGTATGCTATAAGTCCTTTCTGGGGTCGACTATAGGAACTAATTTCTTAAATATAGGGGGAGGACAAAAGGTATGCCGGGCCTTTCCCACTCCTTATTTACTATGTCCGCCACCCGCTTGGGTATAGGAAAAACATCGGGGGGCACCGGAACCTCTAGGAACTTGTCCATCTTACCTAATTTCTCTGGAATGACCAAATTGTCACAATCATCCAGAGTAGATAATACCTCCTTAAGTAGTGCGTGGAGATGTTGAAATTTAAATTTAAAAGTTACAATATCAGGTTCTGCTTGTTGAGAAATTTTCCCTGAATCTGAAATTTCTCCCTCAGACAAAACCTCCCTCCTGGCCCCTTCAGATAGGTGTGAGGGTATGTCAGAACAGATATCATCAGCGTCCTCTTGCTCTTCAGTGTTTAAAACAGAGCAATCACGCTTTCTCTGATAAGTAGGCATTTTGGAAAAAATGCATGCAATAGAATTATCCATTACAGCCATTAATTGTTGTATGGTAATAAGTATTGGCGCACTAGATGTACTAGGGGCCTCTTGTGTGGGCAAAACTGGTGTAGACACAGAAGGGGATGATGCAGTACCATGCTTACTCCCCTCATTAGAGGAATCATCTTGGGCAATATCATATCTATGGCATTATTATCCCTACTTTGTTTGGACATTATGACACAAATATATCACATATATTTAAATGGGGAGACACATTGGCTTTCATACATATAGAACATCGTTATCTGATGGTTCAGACATGTTAAACAGGCTTAAACTTGTCAACAAAGCACAAAAAACGTTTTACAATAAAACC
Source organism: Bombina bombina (assembly GCF_027579735.1). Taxonomy (NCBI): domain Eukaryota; kingdom Metazoa; phylum Chordata; class Amphibia; order Anura; family Bombinatoridae; genus Bombina; species Bombina bombina. The sequence continues at coordinate 966,479,202 of NC_069501.1, read as the reverse complement.
GTTACTGTCCCTTTAAATTTCAAACTGAACACACTTTATTACTGAATATGTGAAAAAGTATGAAGGAATTGTTCAAATTTCACCAAAATTTCACCACAGTAACTTAAAGCCTTAAAAGTATTGCACACCAAATTTGAAAGCTTTAACCCATAAAATAACGGAACCGGAGCCGTTTTTACATTTAACCCCTATACAGTCCCAGGTATCTGCTTTGCTGAGACCCAACCAAGCCCAGAGGGGAATACGATACCAAATGATGCCTTCTATAAGCTTTTTCAGTGGTTCTTAGCTCCTCACACATGCATCTGCATGCCATGCTTTCCAAAAACAACTGCGCATTAGAGGCGCGAAAATGAGGCTCTGTCTATGACTAGAAAAGGCCCCCAGTGAAAAAGGTGTCCAATACAGTGCCTGCCGTTTTTATTAAAACAATCCCCAAGATTTAACAACTATTAAAAGTAATAATCTGTCAAATATACTTAGTAAAGTAATCGTTTTAGCCCAGAAAAATGTCTACCAGTTTTTTAAGCCCTAATGAAGCCCTTTATTCTTTTACTTAAACTTAAGAAAATGGCTTACCGGTTCCCATAGGGAAAATGACAGCTTCCAGCATTACCGAGTCTTGTTAGAAATGTGTCATACCTCAAGCAGCAAAAGTCTGCTCACTGTTTCCCCCAACTGAAGTTAATTCCTCTCAACAGTCCTGTGTGGAAACAGCCATCGATTTTAGTAACGGTTGCTAAAATCATTTTCCTCTTACAAACAGAAATCTTCATCTCTTTCCTGTTTCAGAGTAAATAGTACATACCAGCACTATTTTAAAATAACAAACTCTTGATTGAAGAATAAAAACTACATTTAAACACCAAAAAACTCTAAGCCATCTCCGTGGAGATGTTGCCTGTACAACGGCAAAGAGAATGACTGGGGAAGGCGGAGCCTAGGAGGGATCATGTGACCAGCTTTGCTGGGCTCTTTGCCATTTCCTGTTGGGGAAGAGAATATCCCACAAGTAAGGATGACGCCGTGGACCGGACACACCTATGTTGGAGAAAAGTAAATCTTGCAGCCAATATAAATCACATTACGCTGCTTTCTGTGTACAGCATCTTTACAATCACCTATATTTTCGTATGCATGTGTTTTTCTATTAGAGTTATGATTTTCTAGAGTTTTGAGAAAAGCTCGCCACCTGTTTACGAGAAAAAACGGTGAGATCTGAAGTGTGCGTAAATCTTTACAGAATTAGGCTGGGCTTAGAGAGACAAATTCATATACGCCCATGGAATGCCCATGTTCAGCCAATTATACGAAAAAGACAACAATTACGCTTTGTATTTTGTACTTATAAATACAAATTTCTGTGTGTGTTTTGCACACCCAGTGTACTTAAATTATGATTTGCACTGTGCATATTTAAAATGATTTATTCCTGTGTAATTTACATACAAGTTTTTGATAAAATACAATTTTTTAATGCACCGTAACAATACAATTTTTACCTACGTATTTTTGTGTGAATGGTTCAATTATTTGTTTTGCAAGATTTTTAAAACATTAATTTTATTGCGCATTTTTGTAATGTATGTATCTCCTCTCCATATGAAAATGCAGAATACGCCCCTTAGCAAGACACCCTGATTTCAGGGTAAAAGGTGACTTTAGATCATTCCACCAGGGACATAGAAGTACTGGCGAGCATTCTTATAGAATCTCACCAGCCCAGAGACCTTTAGATCATCGGGCCGTAAAACACAATTCATTGAATACTTATGCACCGGACAGGAGGTCTACTGGATTTTGCAGTTCATAATAAACTATATTTCTTTGTGGGAATCCATCTTGTTCCCATGGTGAGAGGAATACCCATTCCATTCTTATATCACTTCTTACAAAGCTTATAATAAGTAGATTTCTTATATCAAATAGAAAGAAATACGTTTATGTTTCTATCAGCGGCAAAACTACAGGGGGTGCAGAGGTTGCAATTGCGACTGGGCCCCCAAGGGTGGGGGCCCAGCTTAAAAAAAATAATAATTTTTTTTTACAATGCCTGCACTGATATCATGTGAGTGTGACATGATGCTTCACTAGTGTCTCTGACTACAGGGGTTAGTCTTTCTGTTTTACCCATTGGTGTTTGTATGTGTGTGTGTGTATGTATGTATGTGTGTGTGTATGTATGTGACTGTGTGTGTATTTATGCATGTATGTGTGTGTGTGTATATGTTTGTGGAACCAGCAAATTACAGACCTTGTTACTACAGCATGGGGGAGCGGGGGGTAAACAGTGTCAGTCTATACAGTACCACTATATACAGTACGGGGGGGCTGGACCATGTCACAGACTACTGTGGTCACTGTATAGTAAGTACTGGGGTGGGTAGGGTCAGGCCAGCCATCTCACCGGCAGATTACAGACTGTGTCACTGACTTACCATATACACTACTGGTGGGTTAAACAGTGTCACTATATACAGTGATAGGAGGTCAGACCATCTCACAGACTGTGGGCACAGGGTACCTCCTTTTGCATACATGTAATCTGATTCACATTTTATTTCTGTGTTTTAATTATATATATATATATATATATAAAAAAAAGATATATATCAAATTCACTTTTTGGGGGTGGCCCTTCTTAGATTCTTGCACCTGGGCCCTGTGGTTTCTAGTTACGCCTCTGGTTTCAATGTGAGATAACAAATGTACTTTTGCCTGGATTTTATGTATGTTTGATTTGTTCTCGTTTTATAATTTTTTTTTTATCTAAATAAACAGTGTATTAGAAGTTCAAATATCTTCGTTGGGTAATGAATTTATACATTTCTCTTTGATATTGTTAATGTTTATAACATTTTGTAAATATTAATATGTACATATTTTAAAACCATTAGAGAAAATCATTTTTCTTGATAGGTAACGTATGACTGCTAAATGCTCCCACACAGATCATCAAGTCTAATGAATTCAATATGGGACAGTTCTAATTTAACAAAACGCAGAAATGTTATTGTATAAAAATCTCCCGTCTATTTGGGATCTCATAGTAAACTAGAATTCTTTTCTGAACTCAAGATCTCTCCACCCACTCATAAAAAAAATCTTTTAGGCAATGTCTGGAACTCTTATCTTCAGGATTTCAAATTATGAAGATAATAAACCTTATTAAAGCTGGTCTGTGAACTAGGATTTTGCAATTTTGTTTATAGAAGTATGAAGTTTTAAACATATTTCCATTTCACTTCTATTGTCTAATTCGATAATAGAAGTAAATTGCAAAGTTGTTTAAAATTGTATGTTCTATCTGAATCATGAAAGAAAAGTTTAGTGTTTCATGTTTTATTAAAAGTATTAAAAAAATAAATAAAGCATTATCCTACCACGTCACTACTTTTAAACAGTTGTTTTTTTAATTTGCTGGATTGGTAAACAATATAAAAATATTAAACAAAAAAATATTATTTATATATTTTTGATGTAAACCAGCATATACACAGAACATAAAAATACAGATAAAATAGCAGATGAAATAAGCCCCATTTGAAGCAGATAAAAGATAGAGAAATCTGGGATTGGGGGGTTTAATAAACATAAGGTCTGCATTGTGTCCCGAATGTTGGTGAAAGTCATCTTAGTTATTTTTCTTGTATTATTGGTACTGCTAAAAAATATAACAAACAATTTACAAAATAATTTAAAATGTTATATTTCATTAAAGAATTTTATGTTTAAACAAATGTCACAGCTAGTGATTGGCGGATATGCATGTATGCTTCTCGGGAGCAGAAATTTACCTTGTAGGAGTCAAAGTTTAACTTTGTAGGAGTTAAACAAAGAGGGTGAAATTACTTATGTGGCGCAGGCTTCAGCGCAACTGCTGAAACCTGTGTCGCCCGTAATTTCACCTCGCACATCGGGGAATCCAATAAACTGCCGTTAGTCTGATAAACTAGCAATGTCCAGAAATTTGCGTAAATACAAATTTCTGGAGACGCCAGTTATTTACGGCACATTAGAAACTGCCGGCACCTAAGAAAAAAAAAAAATCTCCCGTAAAAGTCTAACCCGCCTCCCAAAAATAAAGCCAACACGTAAAACCCCTATATCCCCTATCACCCCCATATTGGAATTAATAATAAATGTATTAACCCCTAATCCCCCAACCCTCCACATCGTAATCTAACTAATTAAACTATATGCCAACCCCACATCGCAAAGTATTTTATAAACATAGTAACCCCAAATCCGCCAAACCTCCACAACGCAATAAACCTAATAAATCTATTAACCCCTAAACCGCCAACCCCCCACAACGCAATTAACATAATAAATCTATTAACTCCTAAACCCTCAACCCCCCACAACGCAAATAACTAATTAAATTACTAAGCCCCCTTACCTAACACCCCCTAAATTAACGCCAATTATCTAAAATTAAAAAATACTAAATTACAAATAAAATTAAAAACCTAACATTACTTTAAAAATAAAAAAATAAATTTAAATTAATCTAGAATTACAAAAAATAAAAAATTCTAACATTACAGAAAATAATAAACTAAATTATCAAAAATAAAAAAATTAAACCTAATCTCTATGAAAATATAAAAGCCCCCCCCAAATAAACACACACCATAATCTAATCTAAACTACCAATAGCCCTTAAAAAGGCCTTTTGTAGGGCATTTCCCTAAGTTAAACAGCTCTTTTACATTTAAAAAATACTAAGTCCCCACTAACAGTAAAACCCCACCACCCACCAAACCCCCCAAAATAAAATAAACCTAACACTAAAAAAAAAACACCTAAACTACCCATTGCCCCTAAAGGGGCATTTGTATAGGCATTGCCCTTAAAAGGGCATTCAGCTCTTTTAAAGCCCTTAAAAAGACATTCAGCACTTTTACAATTGCCCATTAAATCCCTAATCTTAAAAAAAACCAACACCCCCCCAAAAAAACAACAAAAATAACTAAGTTTAAACCACAAATAGGTACTCACAGTTCCTGAAGTCCGGCAGTGACACTAAAAAAAACTACTAAACTACTAAAAATACCCTAAAGGGGCATTTGTATGGACATTCAGCTCTTTTACTGCCCTTAAAATGCTCCCAAAATAAAAACACCCCCTAATCTAATCTAAACTACCAATAGCCCTTAAAAAGGCCTTTCGTAGGGCATTTCCCTTAGTTAAACAGCTCTTTTACATTTCAAAAATACTAAGTCCCCCCTAACAGTAAAACCCCACCACCCATCAAACCCCCCAAAATAAAATAAACCTAACACTAAAAAAAAACTAAACTACCATTGCCCCTAAAGGGGCATTAATATGGGCATTGCCCTTAAAATGGCATTCAGCTCTTTTACAAGTACCCATTAAATCCCTAATCTAAAAAAATAAAATAAAAAAGCTTAACCCCAAAATAGGTATTAACGGTTCCGGAAGTACGGCGGTGAAGTCTTGTTCCAGGCAATGAAGTCTTCTTCCAAGCGGCCTACATCTTCTTCCAAGCGAGGAGCTCTTCTTTCTTCATCCAGGACCAAGCCGGCGAAAAAGCGGAGATGACCGCAGAACTGAAGACCAGTGACCGCGGAGCATGGAGGATTCTCTTTGTACGATCACCACCGTACGCTGACTATTGAATGCAAGGTACACGTTTTAATATGGCGTACCTTGCATTCCTATTGGCTGTAAAAAATTCAAATCAGCATATAGGATGAGAGCTACTCAAATCCTATTGGCTGATTTGAATTAGCCAATAGGATTTCAGTAGCTCAAATCCTATTGTTTCAAATCAGTCAATAGGATTTGAGTAGCTCTCATCCTTTTGTTTGATTTGAATTATTTCAGCCTGTAGGAATGCAAGGTACGCCGTATTTAAACGAGTACCTTTCATACTATAGTCGGTGTACACTGGCTATAGTACGGAAAGGATTCTCCGCGCTCCATCGCTCCACGGTCGGCGGTCATCAGTTCCGCGGTCATCTCCGCTCCGTGCCGGCTTAGTCCTGAATGAAGAAAGAAGAGGTCCTCGCTTGGAAGATGTTGGCCGCTTGGAAGAAGACTTCACTGCCTGGAACAAGACTTCACAGCCGGACTTCCGGAACCATGAGTACCTATTTTGGGGTTAGGCTCTTTATTTATTTTTTTTAGATTAGGGATTTAATGTGCACTTGTAAAAGAGCTGAATGCCATTTTAAGGGCAGTAAAAGAGCTGAATGTCCATACAAATGCCCCTTTAGGGTATTTTTAGTAGTTTAGTAGTTTTTTTAGTGTTAGGTTTAGTTTATTTTGGGGGGTTTGGTGGGTGGGGGTTTTACTGTTAGGGGGGACTTAGTATTTTTTTAGAGGTAAAAGAGCTGTTTAACTTAGGGCAATGCCCTACAAAAGTCCCTTTTAGGGGCAATTGGTAGATTAGTTTAGATTAGGGGGTGTTTTTATTTTGGGGGACTTTTTATTTTCATAAGGAGTAGGTTTATTTTTTTTATTTTTTATAATTGTGTTTATTTTTTTCTGTGATTGTAGACTTTTTTATTTTTTGCGTTGTGGGTGAATGGCGGATTAGGGGTTAATACATATATTAGGTAGATTGCAATGTGGGTGAATGGTGGATTAGGGGTTAATAGTTTTATTAGTTATTGTGGTGGGGGTTGGCGGTTGACAGGTAGATAGATATTGCACATGCGTTAGGGGTTAAGTTATTATCTTCAGGTGGTTACGCTGCTTAAATTTTCAGCGCAAGGCTTGCTGCGCCTGTCTATGTGTGGCAAGGTGAAAATGGAGTAAAATTTCTCCATTTTCGTTGCGTAAGTCTTTGCGCTTAATATGTGATACCGATTTTCGGCACGGTTCTATGTTAGCTTATAGGAGTAAAATTAGCGGGCGACAGGTGAAATATACGTGCCGCATTTATATGCGGCACCATATATGTGATAGCAAAATCAGACTAAAAGCCGGCATTGCCGGCTTTTGCGTGCGACGCCGCATATGTAATCTTGCCCAGAGTATGATGATATAAAGTTCCTTGCTCTGGTAGGATTATATAAGAAGTCTCATCAATATTTTTGAGGTCCCTCAACGTATTTTAGAAAGGGAAATTTTGGCTTGAGAGCTTATATCTTGATATGTAGGGATCTTATCTACTTAAGGGGTGTTGCAAGGCAGTGCATAGACAAGAGTTGTCTCTGAATTCTGGGGACATCACAAGACATCACTGTCTACTACTGCTTGGGTTTGTGCACATATGAGGGATTGTTTGGATATGTAGGTTCAGGTGGATTGGTGGAAGGGTTAGCGTCTCTGTTAAAAAAAAATACAAACATTACATTTTAACAGAGAAAACAAAGCAACATTATAAAATATAGGCGGAATCATTTTTAATGAAACCCTAAGTACTAGGACTTTAAGTTAGGAAGTTACTTTTTTGGTAGAATTCTAAATTACTTTCCATATTTATAGCATTTGGAATAGTCTAAAATGTATGTGTCTAGATAATCTAACTAAAGATTACTTAGACAAGAAGCATGGGAATTCCTTTGCAGTTTTGTTTTACATGATGTGTCACATTAAATGTAAACACAGTTATTTTCACAGCAAAGAATATATTGAACACATCAATGTATCTGAATCTTTTTTCCTGGTCATGAAATTGCTACCACCGCCTTAAAGGCAGAGATCTTACTCATACTAATATTTTGCCACCAGCTGGCAACATTGTGACCAGGGTAACATATCCACTGCACTATTATGGTAGCTTAGAGATTGCTGTCAGGGTAAAAATGAAAGACAGGAACCACATGTACTTGCCACTACACATTAGTGTTTCAGCACTGTACTGTAGACTGTTGTTATCTGTACAATACTTCAGCCTGTCAGAACTATTAGTTGTTTTTTGTTTTTTTACAGCCAGTCCCTTGAGAAGCTGAATGTATCTGTTTACTGATTGCAGTTTTCTTTCTGAATATTTGTAGCATGAAACAATGCAGACAAAATGTTATATGATGATTTTATGTGGTCTTTAGAAAAACTGTTTGTGTGTTATACTTTATTACCTTTTTAATATAATTTGCTTATATGTAGCCATTTTCCCCAATACTCAGTTTCTTTATCTAATCAGGATGCTGATAAGCATAATCATTGTAAAATGACAAATTTACCTATATCTGTAGAAAAATAATAGACAGGATAGAAAATGTACCACAAAGCCACTAGCTCCGGAAATGGTGTAATTAGTTTGTGGGTTGCCTTAGATAAAATATGCCTCCCCCTGAACCCCAACAATTTTACCTCATATTTGCCTCAGATATTTCTCACAGGCGGAGGCCAGCGGTCATTTACCACTGCTAGACAGACAGGGATTGATGATAAAATGTATAAATAAATCATTGGAGAGTATGTTGGAAGGCATCATGCCATAGAGGTACCACTCAACATTTTCCTGCTTAAAGGGACAGTCTAGTCCAAAATAAATATTTATGATTTCGATAGGGCGTGCCATTTTAAACAACTTTCCAATTTACTTTTATCACCAATTTTGCGTTGTTCACTTGGTATTCTTAGCAGAAAGCTAAACATAGGAGGCTCATTTGCAAATGTCTTAGCCCTTAAAGGCTGCCTATTATCTAAAAGCATTGACAGTTTTACACCACTACAGGATGTTAGTTCATGTAGAGTTATCTAGGAGTCAGCACTGATTGGCTAAAATGCAAGTCTGTCAAAAGAACTGAAATAACGGGGCAGTTTGCAGAGGCTTAGATGCAAGATCATCACAGAGGTAAAAAGTGTATTAATATAACTTAATATAACTGTGTTGCTTATTTAAATCTAGGGAAACGACAATAAAGGGATTATCATTCTTTTTAAACAATAAAAATTCTGGTGTAGACTGTCCCTTTAATACTGCTCCCTCAGGGAGAGGCCTAGTTGGTTTAGGTCCTGAGTCCTTGGCAAATAAGAAACTGCAGCAGACAAATAAGAAGTTAAAGGGACACTAAACCCATTTTTTTTTACTTTAAGGATTCAGATAGAGAATGCTATTTTAATCAACTTTCTAATTTACTCCTATTATCAGTTTTTCTTTGTTCTCTTGCTGTCTTTATTTAAAAATCAGGAATGTAAAGCTTAATAGATGGACCATTTTTGGTTCAGAACCTGGGTTAGGCTTGCTTATTGGTTTGCTAAATATCTCTACCAATAAGCAAGCACTATCCAGGGTGCTGAACCTAAAATGGGCTGGCTCCTAAGATTTAAATTCCTGCTTTTTAAATAAAGATAGCAAGAGAACGAAGAAAGATTGATAATAGGAGTAAATTAGAAAGTTGCTTAAAATTGCACGATCTGTCTGAATCATGAAAGAAAACATTTGGGTTTTTCCATCCTTGATAACAAAACTATTGTAATATGTTTTCTGCCTTAATAATAAATAACTGGTAGTAAAATAAAGACAGATATCATATTAACCAAGTAAAAAATAATTTACATAAAAAACAGAAATATCAGTTTAGTCAAATTTGGGATATAGATCTGCATTTCTTAACTTATTTTAATCAGTGTCATTGTGTGCCCATACCCAGTGCTACAGAATTTAGCAGTGCCTTACAAATAAAATATAACAATATTAACAAAAGAAAACAAAATCACAGACTTGTTAGCACAGACTTAGCAATGATCTCAGTGATACCCCAAATCAGTAGTAGTAACACACTATGGTGCCCAGACACACTAATACAAAAATAAATCCCTGTTTTGTGTTACTTTGATTAGCGATTATTATGGTAAAACAGAATTTGATCTAGAAGCAATGATCCCAGAGGACAGCAATTCTAATAATTAAAATTCAGCATGGAAATTATGTAAATCTTTTTTTTGTGTGCAAAATATAGCACAACCCGTGTGCCAATTACTTCAGAAATAGAAACATAGAATTTAACGGTAGATAAGAACCAAACAACCCATAATTCTTGTGCAGTGTAAACCTCTCTCTTAGAATAGCCTTATTCGTGTCCCAGGCTTTTTTTTTTATTATTTTACAGTCCTTGTGTTTACCACCTCTATTGGAAGTTTATTCCATGACTTAACCAGCCTTTCTGTAAAAAAAACTCTGCTTCCTCAACTTTTTCCTGAACCACCTACCCTCTTACTTAAAGGGATAAGAAACCCAAAGTGTTTCTTTTATAGTTTATATAGAGAATACAATTTTTAACAATTTACCAATTTGTTTCTATTATCAATGTTGCTTCATTCTCATGATATCCTTTATTGAAGGAGCAACAATGCACTACTTGGAGCTAGCTGAAACCATTGGTAAACCAATGACAGGAGGCATATATGTTTAGCTCCAATCAGCAGCTAGCTCCCAGCTCCTGAGTCTACCTGCTATGCTTTCAAACAAAGGATACCAAGAGAACAAAGCAAATTAGATAATAGAAGTATATTGTAAAGTTGTGTAAAATGACATGAAAGAAAAAATGTGGGATTTATATCTGTTTAAGATTGTGACCCCTTGATTGGTAACCTCCTTTTTGTGGAAACTCCTTTAGCTTCCTTCATCTATCATTACGATAATAGAAATAAATAAACGATTATGAAATGTTAAATATTACTGGAATAAAATGGTTGCCAATAGCATTAAAAACAGATATGTGACAAAGTAAAATAAAGACTGAGGCACAGCTATACCATTTATCTGTCCATCTCTTACATAACACATAAGCATAGCCCGGTTTTCTTGTTCTCGTCCTGTATCTTTCCTTACAGCATCTCTTAGTTGTACAGGTTCCTTTCTTTCATATTTATAGCACTTCATAACTGGTGATTTGTAAATACATTACTGTTTAACAGCTGTACATGTAGAGGGCGCAGAATGCAAGAACAAAATATTATCAGCTTACAAGTTTTATCAACTCTCATCAGATTACTGTGGCTTTTAAAAAGAATTAGGAACCACATGATCACTCACAAAATAGTACTTAAAACCACATAGCACTATTGAGACACATCTCCTGTCTTGTTTTCATGTTATCCCTGCCTTAGCAGCTGTAAATATATGTCCAGATGCAGCCGATTCAGATAGCTGTTTGGCAGCATATTATCAAGCCCTTGTAATCACCAGTGAGTGAGCAATCAGTACAGGGTAACCAATACTAACCTACTCCTAGTTCAAATCTTATTTTAGGATACAGTCACTCTCAGCTATTAAGCAGTTACTAAGAGAATGTTACACAGTACCTGTACAAGACTTCAGGTGAGACGTAGTTGCTGCTGGGATGGAATTCATTAAATTGGTCCTTTCACATATTCAGTTTTTCCTCTTAATGTCTCTCCTGTGGTCTTTTCACATCAGTCGATTCTTTCATTTAGAAGTTTCTTTTGCTCTTTGTTCATGGTTTTGATTATAACAGAACTGTTCACGGTCTCGTCGTGGCTTTTTAATGTCTTTAGTTTCCTCTCTCTAAAAACAGCCTTTTTTTTCTGGCTACCAATCCCAGCACTTCCTGTTGGTCTTTTTTTTCTCTTAAATACAGGATGCAACACATGACACAGTTCCCTTTTCATAATCCAGCCACCGATGTGAAAGCTCAAACTAAATGGATAAATGAAAAGTGACAAAGAGGTCTTGGAGCTGCCACTTACCTCCATAATTGTCTTTTCAAGTCCATGCTTCTTTACAAAAATAACTCAGCGGTACTGTAGCTATCTGCTTTACAAGGCGCTGAAACAAGAGGCAAAGATAAAGAGCATCAAACAATTCCTTATCAATTGCTAGGTTTTTGTAAGAGGCCATCATGTAAGTTTGATGGATGAAATGAAAATGTAAAATGTAAAAAATGTCCACATTTTTTTTAACAGTTCGATCATGATACATAAGGGAGATACTTAAAGGTACAGAATACTTGAAAATTTGTATTGTTTAATAACATAGATAATCCCTTTATTACCCATTCCCCAGTTTTGCATAACCAACACTATTATAATAAAGGGACAGTCTAGTCAAAATTAAACTTTCATGATTCAGATAGGGCATCCAATTTTAAACAACTTTCCAATTTACTTTTATCATCAAATTTGTTTGTTCTCTTGGTATTCTTTTTTTTCTTCTTTCTTTCTAACATTCTACATTTTTATTGAGGTCATCAATTCAAAATAAAGAAAGGAAAAAGTATCCAAAGCATACGGCAAATAAAAACACAGCGTTATCATTACTATAGATACAACAAAAAATAGACATAATCTGTTGTAGATTAACAAAGTAATAAAATATCATAATGTCATTCTATATCAGAGGTCATTACTCTTATAACATTTGCAATTGCCATTGTAATAGATACAAAAATAGAAAAAAACATAATATGCTGTATATTAGCAAAGTAAATAAATATCATTGCCTCATTTTATATAAATAAAAGAGTGTTCTTGTAAGATGTACATTTCCCTATGATCTAGGGCAGCAATTTCACAAAGCTAATGGATATCCAGGTGGGGGGGGGGGGGGGGGGTAAAAAAACATAATTTATGTAAGAACTTACCTGATAAATTCATTTCTTTCATATTAGCAAGAGTCCATGAGCTAGTGACGTATGGGATATACATTCCTACCAGGAGGGGCAAAGTTTCCCAAACCTCAAAATGCCTATAAATACACCCCTCACCACACCCACAAATCAGTTTAACGAATAGCCAAGAAGTGGGGTGATAAAAAAGTGCGAAAGCATATAAAATAAGGAATTGGAATAATTGTGCTTTATACAAAATCATAACCACCACAAAAAAGGGCGGGCCTCATGGACTCTTGCTAATATGAAAGAAATGAATTTATCAGGTAAGTTCTTACATAAATTATGTTTTCTTTCATGTAATTAGCAAGAGTCCATGAGCTAGTGACGTATGGGATAATGACTACCCAAGATGTGGATCTTTCCACACAAGAGTCACTAGAGAGGGAGGGATAAAATAAAGACAGCCAATTCCTGCTGAAAATAATCCACACCCAAAATAAAGTTTAACGAAAAACATAAGCAGAAGATTCAAACTGAAACTGCCTGAAGTACTTTTCTACCAAAAACTGCTTCAGAAGAATAAAATACATCAAAATGGTAGAATTTAGTAAAAGTATGCAAAGAGGACCAAGTTGCTGCTTTGCAGATCTGGTCAACCGAAGCTTCATTCCTAAACGCCCAGGAAGTAGAAACTGACCTAGTAGAATGAGCTGTAATTCTCTGAGGCGGAGTTTTACCCGACTCAACATAGGCAAGATGAATTAAAGATTTCAACCAAGATGCCAAAGAAATGGCAGAAGCTTTCTGGCCTTTTCTAGAACCGGAAAAGATAACAAATAGACTAGAAGTCTTACGAAAAGATTTCGTAGCTTCAACATAATATTTCAAAGCTCTAACAACATCCAAAGAATGCAACGATTTCTCCTTAGAATTCTTAGGATTAGGACATAATGAAGGAACCACAATTTCTCTACTAATGTTGTTGGAATTCACAACTTTAGGTAAAAATTCAAAAGAAGTTCGCAACACCGCCTTATCCTGATGAAAAATCGGAAAAGGAGACTCACAAGAAAGAGCAGATAATTCAGAAACTCTTCTGGCAGAAGAGATGGCCAAAAGGAACAAAACTTTCCAAGAAAGTAATTTAATGTCCAATGAATGCATAGGTTCAAACGGAGGAGCTTGAAGAGCTCCCAGAACCAAATTCAAACTCCAAGGAGGAGAAATTGACTTAATGACAGGTTTTATACGAACCAAAGCTTGTACAAAACAATGAATATCAGGAAGAATAGCAATTTTTCTGTGAAAAAGAACAGAAAGAGCAGAGATTTGTCCTTTCAAAGAACTTGCGGACAAACCCTTATCTAAACCATCCTGAAGAAACTGTAAAATTCTCGGTATTCTAAAAGAATGCCAGGAAAAATGATGAGAAAGACACCAAGAAATATAAGTCTTCCAGACTCTATAATATATCTCTCGAGATACAGATTTACGAGCCTGTAACATAGTATTAATCACAGTCAGAGAAACCTCTTTGACCAAGAATCAAGCGTTCAATCTCCATACCTTTAAATTTAAGGATTTCAGATCCTGATGGAAAAAAGGACCTTGTGACAGAAGGTCTGGTCTTAACGGAAGAGTCCACGGTTGGCAAGAGGCCATCCGGACAAGATCCGCATACCAAAACCTGTGAGGCCATGCCGGAGCTACCAGCAGAACAAACGAGCATTCCTTCAGAATCTTGGAGATTACTCTTGGAAGAAGAACTAGAGGCGGAAAGATATAGGCAGGATGATACTTCCAAGGAAGTGATAATGCATCCACTGCCTCCGCCTGAGGATCCCGGGATCTGGACAGATACCTGGGAAGTTTCTTGTTTAGATGGGACGCCATCAGATCTATTTCTGGAAGTTCCCACATTTGAACAATCTGAAGAAATACCTCTGGGTGAAGAGACCATTCGCCCGGATGCAACGTTTGGCGACTGAGATAATCCGCTTCCCAATTGTCTACACCTGGGATATGAACCGCAGAGATTAGACAGGAGCTGGATTCCGCCCAAACCAAAATTCGAGATACTTCTTTCATAGCCAGAGGACTGTGAGTCCCTCCTTGATGATTGATGTATGCCACAGTTGTGACATTGTCTGTCTGAAAACAAATGAACGATTCTCTCTTCAGAAGAGGCCAAAACTGAAGAGCTCTGAAAATTGCACGGAGTTCCAAAATATTGATCGGTAATCTCACCTCCTGAGATTCCCAAACTCCTTGTGCCGTCAGAGATCCCCACACAGCTCCCCAACCTGTAAGACTTGCATCTGTTGAAATTACAGTCCAAGTCGGAAGCACAAAAGAAGCCCCCTGAATTAAACGATGGTGATCTGTCCACCATGTTAGAGAGTGTCGAACAATCGGTTTTAAAGATATTAATTGAGATATCTTCGTGTAATCCTTGCACCATTGCTTCAGCATACAGAGCTGAAGAGGTCGCATGTGAAAACGAGCAAAGGGGATCGCGTCCGATGCAGCAGTCATAAGACCTAGAATTTCCATGCATAAGGCTACCGAAGGGAATGATTGTGACTGAAGGTTTCGACAAGCTGCAATCAACTTTAGACGTCTCTTGTCTGTTAAAGACAGAGTCATGGACACTGAATCCATCTGGAAACCCAGAAAGGTTACCCTTGTCTGAGGAATCAAAGAACTTTTTGGTAAATTGATCCTCCAACCATGATCTTGAAGAAACAACACAAGTCGATTCGTATGAGATTCTGCTAAATGTAAAGACTGAGCAAGTACCAAGATATCGTCCAAATAAGGAAATACCACAATACCCTGTTCTCTGATTACAGACAGCAGGGCACCGAGAACCTTTGTAAAAATTCTTGGAGCTGTAGCTAGGCCAAACGGCAGAGCCACAAACTGGTAATGCTTGTCCAGAAACGAGAATCTCAGGAACTGATAATGATCTGGATGAATCGGAATATGCAGATATGCATCCTGTAAATCTATTGTGGACATATAATTCCCTTGCTGAACAAAAGGTAAGATAGTCCTTACAGTTACCATCTTGAATGTTGGTATCCTTACATAATGATTCAATATTTTTAGATCTAGAACTGGTCTGAAAGAATTCTCCTTCTTTGGTACAATGAAGAGATTTGAATAAAACCCCATCCCCTGTTCCGGAACTGGAACTGGCATAATTACTCCAGTCAACTCTAGATCTGAAACACATTTCAGAAATGCTTGAGCTTTTACTGGATTTACTGGGACACGGGAAAGAAAAAATCTCTTTGCAGGAGGTCTCAACTTGAAACCAATTCTGTACCCTTCTGAAACAATGCTCTGAATCCAAAGATTGTGAACAGAATTGATCCAAATTTCCTTGAAAAAACGTAACCTGCCCCCTACCAGCTGAGCTGGAATGAGGGCCGCACCTTCATGTGGACTTAGAAGCAGGCTTTGCCTTTCTAGCTGGCTTGGATTTATTCCAGACTGGAGATGGTCTCCAAACTGAAACTGCTCCTGAGGATGAAGGATCAGGCTTTTGTTCTTTGTTGAAACGAAAGGAACGAAAACGATTATTAGCCCTGTTTTTACCTTTAGATTTTTTATCCTGTGGTAAAAAAGTTCCTTTCCCACCAGTAACAGTTGAAATAATGGAATCCAACTGAGAACCAAATAATTTGTTACCCTGGAAAGAAATGGAAAGTAAAGTTGATTTAGAAGCCATATCAGCATTCCAAGTTTTAAGCCATAAAGCTCTTCTAGCTAAAATAGCTAGAGACATAAACCTGACATCAACTCTGATAATATCAAAAATGGCATCACAGATAAAATTATTAGCATGCTGAAGAAGAAGAATAATATCATGAGAATCACGATGTGTTACTTGTTGCGCTAAAGTTTCCAACCAAAAAGTTGAAGCTGCAGCAACATCAGCCAAAGATATAGCAGGTCTAAGAAGATTACCTGAACACAGATAAGCTTTTCTTAGAAAGGATTCAATTTTCCTATCTAGAGGATCCTTAAACGAAGTACCATCTGACGTAGGAATAGTAGTACCTTTAGCAAGGGTAGAAATAGCCCCATCAACTTTAGGGATCTTGTTCCAAAATTCTAATCTGTCAGACGGCACAGGATATAATTGCTTAAAACGTTTAGAAGGAGTAAATGAATTACCCAAATTATCCCATTCTTTGGAAATTACTGCAGAAATAGCATTAGGAACAGGAAAAACTTCTGGAATAACCACAGGAGCTTTAAATACCTTATCTAAACGTTTAGAATTAGTATCAAGAGGACCAGAATCCTCTATTTCTAAAGCAATTAGTACTTCTTTAAGTAAAGAACGAATAAATTCCATTTTAAATAAATATGAAGATTTATCAGCATCAACCTCTGAGACAGAATCCTCTGAACCAGAGGAATCATCAGAATCAGAATGATGATGTTCATTTAAAAATTCATCTGTAGGGAGAGAAGTTTTAAAAGATTTTTTACGTTTACTAGAAGGAGAAATAACAGACATAGCCTTCTTTATGGATTCAGAAACAAAATCTCTTATATTATCAGGAACATTCTGCACCTTAGATGTTGAAGGAACTGCAACAGGCAATGGTACTTTACTAAAGGAAATATTATCTGCTTTAACAAGTTTGTCATGACAATCAATACAAACAACAGCTGGAGGAATAGCTACCAAAAGTTTACAGCAGATACACTTAGCTTTGGTAGATTCAGCACTTGACAGCGATTTTCCTGTAGTATCTTCTGACTCAGATGCAACGTGAGACATCTTGCAATATGTAAGAGAAAAAACAACATATATATAAAGCAAAATTGATCAAATTCCTTAAATGACAGTTTCAGGAATGGGAAAAAATGCCAAAGAACAAGCTTCTAGCCCATATTTTTTCGCGCCAAATAAGACGCCCACATTATTTGGCGCCTAAATGCTTTTTGGCGCCAAAAATGACGCCACATCCGGAACGCCGACATTTTTGGCGCAAAATAACGTCAAAAAATGACGCAACTTCCGGCGACACGTATGACGCCGGAAACGGAAATAAAATTTTTGCGCCAAAAAAGTCCGCGCCAAGAATGACGCAATAAAATGAAGCATTTTCAGCCCCCGCGAGCCTAACAGCCCACAGGGAAAAAGTCAAATTTTAAGGTAAGAAAAATGTTAAATTAAAATGCATTATCCCAAATATGAAACTGACTGTCTGAAAATAAGGAAAGTTGAACATTCTGAGTCAAGGCAAATAAATGTTTGAATACATATATTTAGAACTTTATAAACAAAGTGCCCAACCATAGCTAGGAGTGTCACAGAAAATAAGACTTACTTACCCCAGGACACTCATCTACATATAGCAGATAGCCAAACCAGTACTGAAACGAGAATCAGCAGAGGTAATGGTATATATAAGAGTATATCGTCGATCTGAAAAGGGAGGTAAGAGATGAATCTCTACGACCGATAACAGAGAACCTATGAAATAGACCCCGTAGAAGGAGATCACTGCATTCAAATAGGCAATACTCTCCTCACATCCCTCTGACATTCACTGCACGCTGAGAGGAAAACCGGGCTCCAACTTGCTGCGGAGCGCATATCAACGTAGAATCTAGCACAAACTTACTTCACCACCTCCATCGGAGGCAAAGTTTGTAAAACTGATTTGTGGGTGTGGTGAGGGGTGTATTTATAGGCATTTTGAGGTTTGGGAAACTTTGCCCCTCCTGGTAGGAATGTATATCCCATACGTCACTAGCTCATGGACTCTTGCTAATTACATGAAAGAAATATTATTTGATTAAATCATTGTCTTCCTTACCCCCAAGGAAGATTAATGAAATTGAATAGCTAGAGGTTAATTTCTAAATTTTGAAAAGGAGCCAAAATCTGACATTGGGTATTCTAGTATAATTTAAAAAAGGCGAGCCATTTTTTTGCAATATTTGTTACTACGAGATTCTGAACCGGTAAAGCTGTCAAATTGTTTGATTATTGCTTGCGTGTGCAGTAAAAAAATTTAGATTATTAATAGTTGTTTCTTTTTTACTCTTCCAGTTTCTAAGTATAAGATACCTCCCTTCTAGGATAGTTCTGTTAATAAAGTCCACATTGTTCCAATTATTTTCTCTATCATAGAAGAGGAAAATATGTTGTTTTTTTAAAGGTCAAAGTTGGTTCTTAAGAACTTGAGGCTAGATTACGAGTTTTGCGTTATGAGTAAAAAAGCAGCGTTACGGCTCATAACACTGCTTTTTCACTACCGCTGCTAATATGAGTCTTGTAGATACAGCTGTCCCGAACACCTTTTTGGCCGTACCGCAAATTAACTTGCGTAAAGTCTTTTTTCAATGGGACTTCCATAGCACCAATATTACAAGCTTTTGTTTGGAGGCCAAAAAGTGAGCGGTACAGCCTATCCCGCAAGATTCGTAACGCATTCTAAAGTCAGTAGTTATGAGTTTTACACTTCAAAGCTGTAGCATAAAACTCATAACTAAAGTATTAAAAAGTACACTAAGACCCATAAACTACCTATTAACCCCTAAACTGAGGCCCTCCCGCATCGCAAACACTAAAATAAAATGATTAACCCCTAATCTGCTGCTCCCGACATCGCCGCCACTATAATAAACATATTAACCCCTAAACCACTGCACTCCCACATCGCAAACACTAGTTAAATATTATTAACCCCTAATCTGCCGCCCCTAACATCGCCGCCACCTACCTACATTTATTAACCCCTAATCTGCCGCCCTTAACATCGCCGCAACCTACATTACAGCTCTTAACCCCTAATCTGCATCCCCAACGTCGCCACCACTATAACTAAATTTATTAACCCCTAAACCTAAGTCTAACCCTAACACCCCCTAACTTAAATATAATTAAAATAAATCTAAAATAAAATTCCTATCATTACCTAAATAATTCCTAGTTAAAACTAAATACTTACCTATAAAATAAACCCTAAGCTAGCTACAATATAACTAATAGTTACATTGTAGCTATCTTAGGGTTTATTTTTATTTTACAGGCAAGTTTGTATTTATTTTAACTAGGTAGAATAGTTACTAAATAGTTATTAACTATTTACTAACTACCTAAATACAAATTTACCTGTAAAATAAAACCTAATCTGAGTTAAACTAAAACCTAACCTTACACTACAATTAAATAAATTACCTAAATTAAATACAATTACCTAAATTACAAAAAAAAAAAAAAATACTAAATTACACAAAATAAAAAAACAAATGATCAGATATTTAAACTAATTACACCTAATCTAATAGCCCTATCAAAATAAAAAAAGCCCCCCCAAAATAAAAAAAAACCTAAGCTCCCCATTGCCCTGAAAAGGGCATTTGGACGGGCATTGCCCTTAAAAGGGCATTTAGCTCTATTGCTGTCCAAACCCTAATCTAAAAATAAAACCCACCCAATAAACCCTTAAAGGACCAGTCAACACATTAGATTTGCATAATCAACAAATGCAAGATAACAAGACAATGCAATAGCACTTAGTCTGAACTTCAAATGAGTAGTAGATTTTTTTATAACAAATTTCAAAGTTATGTATATTTCCACTCCCCTTGTACCACGTGATAGCAATCAGCCAATCACAAATGCATATACGTATAGTCTGTGAATTCTTGCACATGCTCAGTAGGATCTGGTGACTCAAAAATTGTAAATATAAAAGACTGTGCAAATATTTTTTAATGGAAGTAAATTGGAAAGTTGTTTAAAATTACATGCTGTGAAAATTGTAAGCTGTAGAGGAGTTCCGGGGGAGGAGTCGAGGAGGAAGGTCACGCTAACTCTCTCTCTCTCTGACTTCCAGCAAAAGCCATTGGCAGAGAATTCCCGTGCCTAATACCCTGGACCTTGGGCGGCTAGCTGAGCATATATCTTCGCTACCGGAGCTCCAGCAGTGCTTATCCATCGCACTGGGCTGCTATTGCAGCAATTCTTTGGGACTTTCCCTAACTGCCATAGAGGGAAGCTAAGTGGAAGATTTCAAGCAAAAATAACGCTGCAACTGTCTCCTTCTCCCCCCCTCCCACCGATGCTGCGAGAGGGGGGTGAACCACTGTTATAAACTTATTACACGGAAAGACTGACCTAGAGGTGCGCTCACCGGTCATACACTGCACCATCACCCGACAGAGAGGAACCAACATCGTGAGAATTTCAAGAACCTGCGGCCCCTGGCGGCTGGAGGCGGTCCCTGGCGACCGGGCTACCTACATTCCCCCCCCAGCACAGTCGGCGCAGTTGAGGAGGTCGGCCCTGGCTCACGGAGCCGTGATCCTGCTGGAGTAGTTGGTCTGCACCTTAACCCCGGAGGCCTGCGGGCTGGAGGTATCGTTTGCTTCTCACAGGCAACTCCCCTCCCACCGAGGCTGCGTGAGGGGGTTCTTTGCCGCTGTTGGTCCAGAGCTCAGGAAGGCATTAGTCGATCATCTTCAGCAGCTTACCGGATTGATCCAATCTCCTGCGGGAGGTGCGAACGCTGAGCGGTCCTACCAGAGCTAAGCTGCTGAGGTTGCACCCGGCTTTTCCCAACACAAAAATCTCACGGAGACTTAAGAACTCTCAGTACTGTGAGTATATATATGACTTACTTATTGTTGCTTGGCTCTTTACCATAATCTCATCGGAGTTGAGCAACTTTGCAAGACCTTATGACAATTTGTAATGCTATTGCTAACTCAGCACTTTCCCGGGTTGGAGCATAACCTTATAAGCTGGGCTTAATATTACATACCTGGCCCCCTGTATACAGTTAATTGTTACCTTCTGGACTCAAATGTTAACTCCTGTTGCAACTGCTTTTTGAACACTTTTGTCTGCCTGCATGTCAGGGTCATCTCTGAAGTCAAGAGGAATAAGCTGACTTTATTTATATGTCAATTGAAGTCACACACAAACCATATCTCATAGCAACCCAGTATATTGTTAAGGTGAAAGCTTCCTTTACCACACAGATAGCCTTGAATGGTTTCCTGCTGAGCAATGCAAGTTGCTCCCTTTTGATTATAAGATCTCTCTCTAACAGAAAGACTTCTTGAAACTCTATTATAACTATAATAACACAAACTCTGAACTGTTGCTCTACCTCTCCCCCTGGGATGATTATTATCCTGTAATCTACATAGGCATATAATACCTAGTAGCTGGTTTTCTTCAAAGTTTACTGTGTTAAAGTATTGATTTGTATAGATCACGTTCTTAACCTAATCTGCTGTTCTTTTTTTTCTTTTTGAATCGCAATCCACATGATTAAGCACTTTTTTTTTTACTTGTACAATTAAGGCGTAGGATTCTTTTTTCTGCAATTTCTATTAAGGGTTAAATAAGGGGCTCCTCCTTGAGGATCACGCTGGGGTTATACCCAGGCTTTGAATTCACTACATACTAATCAGCGCTCTGTTCAAATCAACAGTTTCTCTCGGTTAGGCCTCCATAGCCGACTTATCCAACCACCTTGCACTTCACCCCCCCCCTCACTTCTCACTCTCGGGCTTGTCCCCCCCCCCTTTTTTTTTTTTCTCCACGCCACAAATAAGACCACAATTTTGCACGACCCAATTACACTTGGGGCCTCCCCCCTCAACCAACTCCCCACTTCACCCGGCACATCCCTCTCACTTTTTTGAGTATTATAAACTGTCGCACTCACTCACGGTTCCCCCCCCCTCGTCCTTTTCTCTCGCACTTCACGTTGCGCATGTTGGTATCCCTAATTTACGCAGTATTCCTCCACTCTGCTTACCCCCTTGGGGTCCTAAGGGGGTCCCTCTTATTCTCTTCACTAGAGGAACTCACTTCGCTTATCACGCATTAACTATCACTTGGGCACCTGCACATGGATAAATTCCTCAACACACAATCTAAAACTTCACCTTCAGCTATGGCGGCTCGACATAGAGACAGAGAAAATAAGACTTTGTGGAGGTACGTCCAACGATCACCAATCCTCCACCTCCAAGCGAGGCGTTTGATACCCAAGCCTTGGTGGCAAGTATTTTAGAAGCCCTGGCTCCCAAATTTGATAGTCTCAGGTCTGAAATTAAGCAAGATATATCATCATTGACCAATGAATTTAGACAATTTTCAAGCAGATTATCAGAAGCAGAGCAAAGGATCTCGGATCTTGAGGATCTCACGTTAGCCCAAAATACTAAATTGGAAACCTCTCTATCTAACTGGGTAAAAATACAAGACAAATTGGAAGACTTAGAAAACCGCTCAAGGCGGAACAACATAAGGATAATCGGGGTCCCAGAGGAAAGGCAGTTTGAGGACCTCAATAAATTCTTAACCATCACCTTACCACAGCTTTTACAAATACCACAGTCTCAGCCACAGATAGTACTTGAGAGGGCACACAGGTTAGGATGGCCTTTAGAGGGTAAACAAACTACTAAGCCTAGACCCATCATTGCTAGGGTCCTAAACTTTCAAGATAAAACTATGTTACTACAATTTTTTCAAAAAAATCAACCCATCTATATCCAAGATTAAAAAATTATGCTGTTCCAAGACTTTTCAGCTTAAACAGCTACAAAGAGGAGGAAACTTGCCCGTTATGTACAAAGTTAATTAACCAGGGGGTTCGTGCCACTCTAATATACCCTGCTAGGCTTAAGATTTGGGTGGAAAATAAGGCACATTTCTTTGATTCGGTGGAAGAGGCAGATAATTTTTTGGGCCAGTTGGGCCCTACAGTTTATAGAGGTTCTACAGCTGCTAAGGAAAATTAGCACTGCAATACAATTTACGGATAATATGTATTTTGGTTTTATACAGGTTCTTAAAGAAGTAATTAGAAATTCTTTGTTTTACTTTTTTTCCTTCTTAATTGTTAAGGTATTGGAACGGTCCCATCGGAAGTCAGGGGCTGGCCCCAGGTAAGGGGTCAGGCAGGGCAAGGGTCACAAGACACAGATGTTTGGGGGGTGGGTGGGTGGGTGGGGAGCACTGGTTGCGCCTTGTCCCCTTCCTCTTTCTCCTTTTTCTTTTTCCCCTTTTTTTTTTTTTCTTTTTTCCTTTTTCCCCTCTCCCCTTCCCTCCTGCATTTTCCAAACTTAAATAAGCATTATGGCAGGCAGCTTTAAGTTGGTATCATGGAACATAGGAGGCATCACATCCCTGATTAAGCGGAAATTAATAATATCGCACTTGAGGAAACAATACTAACATTGCCTTCCTTCAAGAAACACACTTAAAAACAGAGGAAGTATTAAAGCTTAAATGCGCATGGGTTAAGGAAGTCCTTGCCTCTCCCAGTGTAGGAAGGAAAGGTGGAGTAGCAATTTTACTATGGAAAAAGTTGAAATATGAGATACTGGACACAAATACGGACACAGAGGGGAAACTCCTAATGGTTAAAATTAAACTAGCTAAAACCCTTTATACGCTTTGCAATATATATGACCCGAATAGATATAACTATGAATTCTGGGAATCAATCCAAGCTAAAATTCTCTCGTATGCTGAAGGCTATATAATATTAGGTGGGGATTTCAACATGGCTCCGCATTACCCTTTGGATAGGTGCCGACAGAACCCTACTGCGCCCAAAACAAAAAAAGATCATTTGGAAACTAAAATGTTCAAAAAGATCATTCGGAATCTTAGGATAAGAGATATATGGAGAGTTCAAAATCCCGATTCTAGTGAATTTACGTGTCTCTCCATGGCACATAAGACCCTGTCCAGGATAGATCTTTTTCTCCTAGATGAAAGACTCGTGAAGCAAGGGGTAACCGCAGGCATACTGCCTATCTGCATATCCGATCATGCTCCCATATTTTTAGATTTCCAACTTGGGGATTTCTCTTCGGATAGGCGCCGATTCCTCTTTCCTAAATTCTTGGCTTCAGATTATAAATTTAAGAACTGGCTCAACCTCAAATTTGAGGAATATTCTCACTTTAATCACGAACATCTTAATCAATCAGAGCTTTTCTGGGAAACAGCCAAGGCAGTTCTTAGGGGAGAAATCCTAGCATACAGCATATCTAGGACTAAGAGCTATAAATTGCGAGAAAAGGAAGTGGTAAAGGCCGTTACTAATGCGTATAAACGCTACTTATTACATAGGTCAGCAGAAAACTGGACAAGGTATGCACAATCCAAAAAGGAAAGAGATACCTTTCTTATCCACAGGACTACACAGAAAGAATAGAAATTTCAGGCCAAGATGTACAGATACGGTAATAAATCAGGGAAACTCCTGGCCAACCTTATTAAAGGAGACAAAGGGTCATCCATGATAGATACTATACAAAAAGGAGATAAAACGGTTACATCGTCGGAGGAGATCTTAGGAGTTTTTACAGAATACTATCAAGAGCTATATTCCATGAGGAAATCAAATGTTGATCGGAGGAAGGAACTCTGGGATAAGATTAGCCATCCAGTTTTAACCCCGGAGCTTTCTGAAACCCTAAACTCTCCTATATCTGAATCAGAAGTCAGTAGAGCCATCCTGCAGCTTCCCCTAAATAAAGCCCCAGGTCCCGATGCCCTCCCAAACGAATTTTATAAAATTTTGTCCCCACGACTCGTCCCACATCTAACGAGGCTTTTTAACGATATCTATATTCAGGGCAAACCGGTATCCCCTTACTTCGCGGCTTCATATACCTCCCTTATACTAAAACAGGGAAAAGATCCGCATAAGAAAGAGTCTTATAGGCCGATAGCTCTATTGAACATAGATTACAAACTACTTACTGCTATATTAGCACAAAGATTGCAAGTCTTTCTTACTGGTATTATCAATAAGGACCAAGCAGGATTTTTGTCTAAGAGAAACTCTTCGGCAAAAATAAGGGAAGTCTTTGTCACTATTGATTACTTCAAAAACTCAGAGGAAAGGGGCTCCGGGGAGAGGGAGGGCAATTCTGACTTAGCTATTCTTGCAATAGATGCCGAAAAGGCATTTGATTCAGTTCATCTGGATCATCTCTTGCTCTCCCTTCTACAATTTGGTTTCAGAGGTAAGTTCCCTGAATTCATTGACAAATTATATGCCAAAGCCTCTACGAAATTAATAGTAAATGGCATGATTTCCGCAGAAATAGGCTTAAAGAGGGGAACGAGGCAGGGGTGCCCTCTTTCTCCTCTCCTCTTCGACGTAGCTATTGAACCCCTAGCCATCCTAATTAGACAGCAACTTGAAGGTATCAAGGTTGGTAAAAAAGAGTTAAAAATAGCTTTATACGCGGACGACATTCTGATCTTTCTCTCGAACACCAAAGTAAATATACCTAAGCTCTTGGCAATCATTGACCAATTCGGGTCCTTCTCGGGATATAAGATAAATACCTCAAAGTCGGAGCTCCTTTGGATTAGACAAACTAAAGACTCACTTAAGAACTTACCCTTTAAAGAAGTGTCTCAGTCTTTTAAATACTTGGGCATGTCAATTTCCTCTAACCCTGACTTTTGGTATAGATTAAATATTCTTCCAGTCTTAAATAAAGTCAGAGATAGCTTGTTAAATTGGAGAAATCTTCCATTATCTATTTCGGGTCGCATTGCTATTTACAAAATGATTCTCCTCCCTAAAGTTCTCTATGTCCTTCAAAATATCCCACTAATGTTGAAAACAAAAGACATTAGGTCACTTAATACAGTACTTAGAGGTTTTATTTGGCAGCATAGAAAACCCAGAATAGCCTTATCTAAATTATCCCTCCCCAGGAGGTACGGGGGCATGGCGCTCCCTGATCTTCGAACCTATAATTATGTTTTTCTTGCACGCATAGTTACAGATTGGATACACTCTAGAGACTATGTCACGAACAATCATTTAGATCAAAACGCCACCTATCCCTTTTTCCCTGTAGCATTAATTCATTATAATCACAGTTCTCTTCCAAGGGAGGTGAAAAAACTTAGATCTATTGCTAACCCGATCCATGCCTGGTGGCGGCTTTGCAAATCTATGGAGGTAGAAAACAGAGTGTCCAAATATATGCCACTAATGGGTAACCCCCAATTTCCAGCAGGGCTACACTCGCCGCAGTTTCGAAGATGGCATAATTCTGGTTTAGATAACATCTTTTGCCTCTTAGATAAAGAGAGGAAATGTGTTAAGACTTTTGAATCACTCAGAGTAGAATTTAATCTTCCCCACAAAGATTTTTTTGCTTATCTCCAAATAAGACACTTTGTAACACAACTTACGCGGCAGTTTGGATGGAATTGGTCCTTGGGCAGGCTAGAAAATTGGCTGGTGCTAGTGAAGAACGGTGTTATGTCAATCTCCACAGTATACCAAAGCCTCATTTCACTTAATGGCTCCCTTAATTTGGAAAAGATATCTTCCAAATGGCGGGTACTGATTCCCCAGGCTAACCTTGACCTGGCTCTCATCCAACAGTCTATTTCCATGGTCACGCAAGCCACGCTCTCCTCTTCATGGAGAGAAGCACACATCAAACTATTGTTTATGACATATTATACACCAGACAAAGGTAGTAGATATCGAAATCCGAATTTCAACAAATGCCCCAAGTGTTCGTTCCCCTCAGCGAACCTGGCGCACATGATCTGGGATTGCCCAAGGATAAGACAGACTTGGCAAAAATTAGAATACTGGATTAACAATTCCTTGGGTGTTTCCCCTCTGGTCCTATCACTAAAATATATTGTGTTTCTTCAGCCTGATACAGAAGCAGCACAAATCAATAGGAAAATAATCACCCTTTCTATTCTTGCTACCCGCTATTTAATTTTTAAAAAATGGAAAGGAAAAGCAACTCCTAGTATCCCAGAGATCAAGAATTATTTAAAGAAACAATGCATATTAGAACAGACAGATACAAATCTTAACGAGGAGGACGACGTAAGAAAGTTCTTTCAGAAATGGGCAGTATTTATTAAATCTTTTCCGCCCTCAGAGATAGATATAATTTACCCTTTCAGAAATACAGATCTGGTAATACTGGATGCCTGGTAACTTCCTAAGTAGATCGGAAGAGTTCGGGTATCTCTGGGAAGAGGAGAGGGAATCCCCCTTTTTTTTTTTTCCTCTCCCCTTTTCCTTCTCTTCCTACACCCCCCCCCCCCCCCAGGTCATAACTATTAATTCGTAATAGTAATTCTTTTTCTTTCACAAGAATTGAAAACTTCCAAAAAGGTGGACTAAGGCTTACATAAGTAGAATTAATGTACATTCCTGCCAGCTTTTCTTTATATAACTGTTGTTGTTTTTTTTTATTATTATTTTTATGTTTTTGCATTTTATCTTTCAAATGATGTATGAATTTGAACATATCCTTTTCCTTTCTTATGTATCTCTTTTTGTTATATTCTCTTGCCGGTTTTGACATGGCAGGATTAATATGTAATTGTATCATTCCACCAACATAAATAAACATATACAAAAAAAAATTACATGCTGTATCTGAATCATGAAAATTTAATTTAACCTGAGTGTCCCTTTAAAAAAACCTAACACTAACCCCTGAAGATCCACTTACAGTTTTGAAGAGCTGACATCCATCCTCAACGAAGCCAGGAGAAGTCCTCAACGAAGCGGCAAGAAGTCCTCAACAAGGCCGGGAGAAGTCTTCATCCAAGCCGGCAGAAGTGGTTCTCCAGACGGGCAGAAGTCTTCATCCAGACGGCATCTTCTATCTTCATACATCCGGCGAGGAGCGGGTCCATCTTCAAAACATTCGGCGCGGAGCATCCTCTTCAAACGAAGTCTTCTTCCGGAATGAATGTTTCTTTAAGTGACGTCATCCAAGATGGCGTCCCTTGAATACCGATTGGCTGATAGAAATCTATCAGCCAATCAGAATTAAAGGTGAAAAAAATCCTATTGGAACAGGATTTTTCACCTTTAATTCCGATTGGCTGATAGAATTCAAGGGACGCCATCTTGGATGACGTCACTTAAAGAAACATTCATTCGGGAAGAAGACTTCGTTTGAAGAGGATGCTCCATCCGGATGTCTTGAAAACGACCCGCTCCTCGACGGATGGATGAATGTAGAAGATGACGTCTGGATGAAGACTTCTGCCCGTCTGGAGGACCATTTCTGCTGGCTTGGATGAAGACTTCTCCCGGCTTTGTTGAGGACTTCTTGCCGCTTCATTGAGGACTTTTCCCGGCTTCGTTGAGGATGGATGTCGGCTCTTCAGATTAGGGTTTGGGCAGCAATAGAGCTAAATGCACTTTTAAGGGCAATACCCATCCAAATGCCCTTTTCAGGGCAATGGGGAGCTTAGGTTTTTTTAGTTAGCTTTTTATTTCGGGGGTTGGTTGTGTGGGTGGTGGGTTTTACTGTTGGGGGGGTTGTTTGTATTTTTTTTTTCAGGTAAAAGAGCTGATTTATTTGGGGCAATGCCCCGCAAAAGTCCCTTTTAAGGGCTATTGGTAGTTTAGTTTAGGCTAGGGTTTTTTTATTTTGGGGGGCTTTTTTATTTTATTAGATTAGGTGTAATTAGTTTAAATATCTGATAATTTGTTTTTTATTTTGTGTAATTTAGTGTTTTTTATTTTTTTTTTATTTAGGTAATTGTATTTAATTTAGGTAATTTATTTAATTGTAATGTAAGGTTAGGTGTTAGTGTAACTCAGGTTAGGTTTTATTTTACAGGCAAATTTGTATTTATTTTAGCTAGGTTATTAACTATTTACTAACTAATCTAAGCTAAAATAAATACAAACTTGCCTGTAAAATAAATATAAACCCTAACCTAGCTACAATGTAACTATTAGTTATATTGTAGCTAGCTTAGGGTTTATTTCCCAGGTAAGTATTTAGTTTTAAATAGGAATTATTTAGGTAATGATAGGAATTTTTATTTAGATTTCTTTTAATTAAAGTTAGGGTGTTAGGGTTAGACTTAGGTTTGGGGGTTAATAAATTTAGTTATAGTGGCGGCGACGTTGGGGGCAGCAGATTAAGAGTTAATAAATGTAGGTAGGTGGCGGCGATGTTAGGGACGGCAGATTAAGGATTAATAATATTTAAATAGTGTTTGCGAAGGGGGAGTGCGGCGGTTTAGGGTTTAATATGTTTATTATAATGGTGGCGACGTTGGGGGCGGCAGATTAGGGGTTATTATTATTATGAAGGTGTTGGCGATGTTGGGGGCAGCAGATTAGGGGTTAATAAGTATAATGTAGGTGTCGGCGATGTCCGGAGCTGCAGATTAGGGGTTAATAAATATAATGTAGGCGTCGGCGATGGGGGCGGCAGGTTAGGGGTTAATAAGTGTAAGATTAGGGGTGTTTAGACTCGGGGTTCATGTTAGGGTTTTAGGTAAACATAACTTTTGTTTCCCCATAGGAATCAATGGGGCTGCGTTACGGAGCTTTACACTGCTTTATTGCAGGTGTTAGGCTTTTTATCAGCCGGCTCTCCCCATTGATGTCTATGGGGAAATCGTGCACGAGCATGTACAACCAGCTCACCGCTAACTTAAGCAGCGCTGGAATTGGAGTGCGGTATGGAGCACAATTTTGCTCAACGCTCACTTCTTGCCTGATAACGCCGGGTTTATGAAAACCTGTAATACCAGCGCTGTAGGTGAGTGGTGACAATCTTGTAATTGTAATCTAGCCGTTGGCTAGCGAAAATTTAGTACGCTGTCAGAATTTTTGAATTTTCAGACAGCTCCAGAACATGTGGATCAGGTCGGCCTCAGCAGAGCTACAGCGGGGACAGTTATTTTGAGTGTTAGGATACCATTTATTTAGTCAAGCTTGTGGTATATATACCAGATTAATCTGAAGTGAGATTCACGCCACGCTGCGGAGGGCGTAGTTTTCTCCACGTTCAGTATACTACGTTTTAACGAGTCCTCATCTACTACCATTAAGTCACGTTGCCAGCTGGTGCATATGTTTTGTATGTTGAGATCTCCTATAGCAGAGAGTAACATTTCATACCAAAAGTAAATAGAGTGGTTTCCTGTTTTTAAAAAGAGAGAGCCTCATCGGCACACCAGAATGTGTCCAAGAAGAGTTAAAATCTTTGGTAATCTCAAGAAACCAAAATCGAACTTGCAGATAGGCAAAAAAGTCTGAATTCGGAAGGTTATAGCACTATTTTGGTGTGTCAAAAGTATTCACTCTAGAAGAGTCAATTTCGTTAAATTAACTTAGGTATATCAGACCTTTATTGGCCCAACTGGAAAACACTTTATTATTGAGAAATGCAATGAAACAGGGGTTACCAGTAATAGGCAAAGGATCTGAAATCTAGGGATTAATTTTTAAAGTATGCCGTATTTGTTGCCATGCTTTAATAAAGTAATATATAGTGTACCTCTTCTTAATTTTAGCAGGAATAAATTTGTTTGGACAGTGCAGTAGCGCAAGCAAAGAAAAGGGGTAAACTAAATTTCTCTCCAAACCTGAGTAGGCAATATATTGACCACCTGTAAGCCAGTCCATTGCTACTTTTGCTAGGAAAACATTGTTATTATATATATATATATATATATATATATATATATACATACACACTGGATATAAAAAGTCTACACACTCCTGTTAAAATGGCAGGTTTCTGTGATGTAAAAAAATGAGACAAAGATAAATCATTTCAGAACTTTTTTTAATGTGACCTATAAACTATGGAAATCAATTGAAAAACAAACTGAAATCTTTTAGGTGAAGGGAAGGAAAAATAAAAAAACATGGTTGCTTAAACTAATACTTTGTTGAAGCAACTTTTGATTTTATTACAGCACTCAGTCTTTGGGGCATGAGTCTATCGGCATGGCACATCTTGACTTATTTGCCCACTCTTCTTTGCAAAAACACTACAAATCTGTCAGATTGCGAGGGCATCTCCTGTGCACAGCCGTTTTCAGATCACCCCACAGATTTTCGATTGGATTCAGGTCTGGGCTCTAACTTTAATCTTCTTCTGGTGAAGCCATTCCTTTGCTGATTTGGATGTATGCTTTGGGGCGTTGTCATGCTGAAAGATGAAGTTCCTCTTCATGTTCAGCTTTCTAGCAGAAGCCTGAAGGTTTTGTGCCAATATTGACTGGTATTTGGAACTATTCATAATTCTCTCTACCTTGAATAAGGCCCCAGGTCCAGCTGAAGAAAAACAGCCCCAAAGCATGATGCTGCCACCACCATGCTTCACTGTGGGTATGGTGTTCTTTTGGTGATATGTAGTGTTGTTTTTGCGCCAAACATATCTTTTGGAATTATTGCCAAAAAGTTCAACCATGGTTTCATCAGACCATAACACCTTTTCTCACATGCTTTTGGGAGACTTCAGATGTGTTTTTGCTAAATTTAGCTGGGTTTGGATGTATTTCTTCGTAAGAAAAGGCTTCCGTCTTGCCGTCTACTCCAAAGCCCAAACATATGAAGAATACGGGAGATTGTTGTCACATGTACCACACAGCCAGTACTTGCCAGATATTCCTGCAGCTCCTTTAATGTTGCTGTAGGCCTCTTGGTAGCCTCCCAGACCAGTTTTCTTCTCGTCTTTTCATCAATTTTGGAGGGACATCCAGTTCTTGGTAATGTCATTGTTGTGCCATATGTTCTCCACTTGATGATGACTGTCTTCACTGTGTTCCATGGTATATCTAATGCCTTGGAAATTATTTTGTACCCTTCTCCTGACTGATGACTTTTAACAATGAGATCCCTCTGATGCTTTGGAAGCTGTAATAGTCTGTATTTGTAGCAATTTGAACAAGCATTTAATTTTGTTTTATAAATAAGAACCAACAATTTCCTCAAAAGTAGGTTTGTAACATAAAAGAAGCTTGATGAATTCGTTGTCAGTGCTTCATATAATGTATTACTATTTGCCCAATAAGTGACAGTTTATTAACTTCATAAACTGTATTACTTTCAGGGCATTTGATAATGCAAACAGTTCAAATTAAGCAGTAACGTAAAATATAGTATTCCTTAATTAGGCAGGTAAAGTTCATCAAAATAAGTAAGGATAACGATTAATAATAAAATAATTAGGTCTGACCTGAGAACACAGGAATTGTTACTTGTCCGTTTGTTATGAACAGCAGCGTGGTACTCAGAGGGAGAGCGGTTGCGGCTGCAGCTGATGACGTCACCGCTACTTGCTGTGCTGTGTATGAAGCTGCTTGAATCCTGTTACCTTGTAAATGCTTCAGGGTTTGATGTCGAGTTAGTTTGATTTCCTTATAGTATGAAATATCTTCCAGTGTTGAATTGAGTAGAAGAGCTGCTAGATGTAGGAATGAAAAATAAGAGATGTTATCAGTAACTCTTCAAATAAGAATTTATGAGGCTGTTGGAGAGTGAGGAAAACTCTCAGTGTAACGCTTGTGCTGTGAATCCTTTCTCAATTAACCAGCAATGAATGCTGGGGGGAAGTGCTTGATATAGGAGGCTCTTAAAGGGACAGATCATTAGCAAGCAGTAACCCTGACAGAGCCCCCCACAAAAAGAACCACAGCGAGGTTCAAGGCCTAGGACGATCAGGGTTACGTCTATGGAAGAGGGAAATCAGACGTGGAGCAGATATGTTCGAGGCAGGCTCCCAGGAATCATCCTCATGGCCAAAACCTTTCCAATGAACCAAATAGAAAAGATTCCCACGACGTAGTCTAGAATCCAGAATGCTATGAACCTCATACTGGCAATCAAGATTAGCAGAAGGTATTGGGTCTTCTGATGTAATATTTGTTATGGGTAGGTTGCAAGGTTTGATAAGAGACACATGGAAAGTTGGATGTGTAACTGTTGTTGGACCATTTACCCTGACGATAGGGTAAGGACCCAAAAAGAGTTTACCTAGTTTCCTACAAGGATAAGGTATCTTGAGGTTCTTAGTGGAGAGCCATACTTGTTGTCCTACGGAATATTGAGGACTAGGTCTGTGGCGAAGATCGTAGTACCTGCGTTGTGATGCCTGTGCCTGAAGAATATGTTCACGAATTGAAGAAAAGTTAGCAGAAATGTCATTAACCAGATCATTCACCTGAGGACATGGGGTGTCAATCTTCGGAAGTAGTGTGAAATTTGGATGTAAACCATAATTTATAAAAAATGGTGATGTGCCAGTTGTAGAACTCTTATTATTATTATAGGCAAATTCTGCTAGGGGCAAGTAGGTGGCCCAAGAATCTTGTTGGTGAGAGCAGAAACAACGTAGGTATTGCTCTAGCCACTGGTTCACCCTCTCCGTCTGCCCATTCGTCTGAGGATGGTAAGCAGTGGTGAGTTTTTGTTCTATATGCAGAGCAGCACACAAATTTCTCCAGAACTTAGATGTGAATTGGGTTCCACGGTCACTAAGGATGGTTTTAGGTATTCCATGCAGTCTTACAATATTTTGAATGAACAATTCACTGGTGAACTTGGAAGTGGGTAGGGAGGTAACCGGTATGAAATGTGCCATCTTTGAGAATAGATCGGTGACAACCATTATAGTGGTATATTTGTTGGAGAGAGGTAAGTCCACGATAAAGTCTAGGGATACCGCCTCCCAGGGTACTTGAGGTACAGGTAAAGGCTGTAAAAGACCCACAGGGAGTTGTTTAGAAGGTTTGGAGGTTGCGCATATAACACATTTAGAAATATATTCTTTGAGATCGAGGTTAAGAGTAGGCCACCAAAAAGATCTCTTAAGTAAATCCAAAGTTTTATCCCTTCCCATGTGTCCAGCAAGGGGAGACTCATGAACTGTTTTCAAGATTGAAGATCTAAGATTTGGAGGTATGTATAGCTTCCCGTCCTTATAGAGTAAGCCATCAGAATTGTAAGTAAGATCTGTATGAGGTACTGATGGATCAATAGCAGTAGCATCTTTTATCACTGTAGTTAGACTTGTTATAACTCCAATGATAGAGTCCTTAGGAACAATAGTAGTAGGAATGCATGGTATTATAGGTTTAGGACCTTGTCTAGAGAGGGCGTCAGCCTTGCCATTTTTTGTACCAGGCCTGTAGGTAATGATGTAATGGAAACGAGAGAAGTAAAGACTCCAGCGTAATTGTCTGGAGGATAGAGTTCGATTAGACTGAAGATATTGCAGATTTTTGTGGTCAGTATATATGACAGTTGGTTGTGTTGCACCCTCAAGCAAATGCCTCCAGTGATCGAAGGAACACTTTATTGCAAGTAATTCTTTCTCGCCAACTGGATAATTTAACTCTGCTGGTTGCATCAATCTAGAGAAGAATGCGACCGGATGTAAGGGTTCTTTGAATGATTTCCTTTGAGAGAGGATTGCCCCTATTGCGAACTCAGAAGCGTCAACTTCCAGGATAAATTGCTTTTCTAAATCCGGGTATTGGAGAATGGGTGCTGTAGTGAATTTATTTTTTAAAAGGTCAAATACCTGTTGAGTATGGCTTGTCCACCTGAAAGGATGATTCAATTTGGTGAGTTCAGTAAGAGGTTTGGTAATAGCAGCAAATCCAGGAATGAATTTCCTATAATAATTTGAGAAGCCAAGGAAACGTTGAACATCTTTCTTACATTGAGGAGTCGGCCAATTATGAATGGCCTGAACCTTGTCATCTTGCATCTTGATTCCTTCAGGAGAGATGTTATACCCCAGAAAAGAAATATTATTTGATTCAAATATACATTTTTCTAGTTTAGCGTATAGGTTATTTTTTCGTAACCTAGTGAGAACTTCTCTAACATGCATTCTATGTTGATCTAAATTTTGTGAGTAAACTAGAATATCGTCCAAATAGACAACAACATATACATCCAAAATATCTCTGAAAAGATCATTGATTAAGCATTGGAATGTTGCTGGGGCATTGCACAGACCGAATGGCATCACTGTATATTCGAATAGCCCATATCTAGTCCGAAAAGCAGTGAGCCATTCGTCGCCAGCTCTCATTCGTATAAGATTATAGGCACCTCGAAGATCCAATTTAGTGAAAATTGAGGCCCCCCTTAATCTTTCAATTAATTCAGGGATTAAAGGTAGGGGGTACCTGTTTTTTCTGGTACGCCTGTTCAATTCCCTGTAATCAATGATTGGTCTTAACGTGCCATCTTTATTGGTAACAAAAAATATGCCTGCACCTGCAGGAGAGGTACTAGGTCTTATAAAACCTTTTCGGAGGTTCTCATCGATATAATTTTTAAGGTGTTCTAGTTCTGGTTTAGAAAGGGGGTAGATATGTCCATAGGGAATTGAAACTCCTGGGAGTAAATCAATAGGACAATCGTAATCCCTATGAGGGGGCAAACATTCAGCTTCTTTTTTATTAAAAACATCTGAGAAGTCTGCATATTGTTTGGGTAAAATATTATCCTCAACCTGTAGCATAATTAAATCTGATGATGTCTCACCATTTTGAGTGAGATGAGGAAAAGATAAACTGAGGTCATTCCAGTTTATAGTTGGTTTGTGTTTACAAAACCAATTTATACCAAGGATTACATTAAACATTGGTGAAGATATGACATCAAAAGTGAGTGTTTCTGTGATGTGTGTGCAAGATATTACCTGTAATGGTGTAGTTTGGTGTGTGACAGGACCTGATTTTAAAAAAGAGCCATCAATGACCTTCACAGAGACTGGAGTTTTCTTAGAGACTAGAGGTATTTTATTCTGTTTCACAAAAGAAAAATCAACAAAATTTCTACATGAGCCGGTGTCCAGGATAGCTTCAGTTGTTATCCTGATTTGATCCCACTGTAAAATAATAGGGATAGTTAAATATGATGGTTTAATGGTTTTCATTAACAGGGATTCAGAGATGTTAGGCAACCTACCCTTCTTATTCCTAGCCAGAACTGGGCAGTCCTTTACTTCATGTGTAGGGCAGGCACAATACATGCACAAACTATGCAACTTCCTCCTAGTCTTTTCCTGAGAGGAGAGGGGACCCTTTATGAAGCCTATGTCCATAGGTTGTGGTGATTCCTTAGTTTGATAAACAGGTGTGGAGAGAAAGCTTTTTGTACCGCTAGCCTTTTCAGAGCGGCGTTCCCTAAGCCGTCTATCTATGTTAATAGTGAGAGAAAAGAAATCTTCCAATAAATCTGGAATACCTGTGCGTGAAAGCTCATCCTTTATATCCTCAGATAATCCTAAACGATATTGAGTTTTAAGGGAGACCTCATTCCATCCCGAATCACGGGCAGAAATTTTAAATTGTGTGATGTAAGACTCCACTGGGTTCTTTCTTTGTTTTAAAGATCTAAGTAAGTTTTCAGCTGTGACCTGTTTGAAAGGGTCATCATATAATGCTGACATTTGATCAAAGAATTCATCTAGAGATCCCAGTATTGCATCATCATTTTCAAAAAAAGAGTCAGCCCAAGCCCTAGGTTCCCCCCTCAAATATGATATCACAGTGAGCACTCTTGATCTTTCTGTGGGATAAGTACGTGGCTTTAATTGAAAAAGCAACAAACAGGAGTTTTTAAACTCTCTGAATCTTGAACGGTCACCAGAGAATTTTTCTGGGGGGGAGACCATAGGTTCAGGGATAGAATCTGCACTTGCAGGTTTAGGTGCCAGAGTCTCTCTTAAGCAGGCCTTCAAAGCCTGATTTTCCACTTGTAATTCATGGAAAGAACCTGATAAAGCTTCTAATCTGTCTGACAAGACTTGAACTTTATCACTTAAAAGATCTTGTTCCATAATTGCTGTTGAAAGTATATGTTTAGTATAGGATAATTCTGTGTACACAAACACTAAATCCTTTCTTCCTTATGGCTGGTTAATTCTGTAATAGTCTGTATTTGTAGCAATTTGAACAAGCATTTAATTTTGTTTTATAAATAAGAACCAACAATTTCCTCAAAAGTAGGTTTGTAACATAAAAGAAGCTTGATGAATTCGTTGTCAGTGCTTCATATAATGTATTACTATTTGCCCAATAAGTGACAGTTTATTAACTTCATAAACTGTATTACTTTCAGGGCATTTGATAATGCAAACAGTTCAAATTAAGCAGTAACGTAAAATATAGTATTCCTTAATTAGGCAGGTAAAGTTCATCAAAATAAGTAAGGATAACGATTAATAATAAAATAATTAGGTCTGACCTGAGAACACAGGAATTGTTACTTGTCCGTTTGTTATGAACAGCAGCGTGGTACTCAGAGGGAGAGCGGTTGCGGCTGCAGCTGATGACGTCACCGCTACTTGCTGTGCTGTGTATGAAGCTGCTTGAATCCTGTTACCTTGTAAATGCTTCAGGGTTTGATGTCGAGTTAGTTTGATTTCCTTATAGTATGAAATATCTTCCAGTGTTGAATTGAGTAGAAGAGCTGCTAGATGTAGGAATGAAAAATAAGAGATGTTATCAGTAACTCTTCAAATAAGAATTTATGAGGCTGTTGGAGAGTGAGGAAAACTCTCAGTGTAACGCTTGTGCTGTGAATCCTTTCTCAATTAACCAGCAATGAATGCTGGGGGGAAGTGCTTGATATAGGAGGCTCTTAAAGGGACAGATCATTAGCAAGCAGTAACCCTGACAGAAGCTCTCTGCGGACCATGGCTTTTGTGTAGGACGCGACTAAGAAAATGTCAGGAAAGACCTACTAGAACAGCTGAACTTTATTCGGGGTTAATCAGAGGCACTTTAAATTATGGCAGGTGTGTGATGACTCTTATTTAACATGATTTTAAATGTGATTGCTTAATTCTGAACACAGCTACATCCCCAGTTATGCAACCACATTATTTTAGTTTTTTTTTTGTTTACTTCCCTCCACCTTAAAGATTTCAGTTTGTTTTTCAATTGAGTTGTGTAGTTTATAGGTCACATTAAAGGTGGAAAAAGTTCTGAAATGATTTATCTTTGCCTAATTTTTTGACATCACAGAAACCTGAAATTTTAACAGGGGTGTGTAGACTTTTTATATCCACTGTATATAAAAAGGGAAACGATAGTCCCCCAAACTGTCTGAGTTGGATTAGTTTATCCAGAGCGATAAGTCTTCTACCGACCCCCACAGAAAAAATCCTAAAAAGGCTATTTAAGTAATTATACTTTTTGGTAAGGGGGATAGGAATATTCTGCATTAAATATAAAAGTTTCGGTAGTATAATCATTTTGATGAGATTAACTTTTACAGTTATTGAAAGGGGTAAATGTGACTAGTTAATCGGTTCTTATTTAATTTTAATAATCAAGGGGCAATAGTTTAATTTATACCAACGTGTAGTATTAATACAAATGTTAATCCCGAGATATGTAATATAATCTGGAACTATTTTGAAAGGGGGCGTAATATTGTTATGTGGAGGTCTACTGATCCATAATATTTCAGATTTAGAGGCGTTGACTTGATAACCAGAAAAAGAGCCATACCCCTGAACTAGGTTTAAAACCAAAGGATTTCTGTTCGCGTGAGAAATAGCAACAAATCATCTGCTTATTAAAGCAATATAAGTTTTTTACCCCCAAGGGGATCTTGAAGTTCCCTCCTGAGAGATATGGTCAGGGGTTGGATAGCTAGATTTAAAAGTTGTCAGGGTTTTACCCTGCTTTCGTTTGCTATTTACTGCTGGCTGCCATGTTTACTTACCTGTTTCTCTCTGAATCTGCTGCAGAGTGTGTAACGCTGTTCACTCACTTATGCGCCCTCTTATGGCCAAACTGGAGATCATCAGTGAGAGAAATTTTGCAGTCCCAGAATTATGATGTCATCATTCTTTATATAAATGCCTGAGTTCAGTTTGCCTTTGCCCTTGCATTGTCTCTGACTTCTTTGTGAGTTCCTGTGTATTACCTGGGTTGTCTGACGTCCCATCTGGTTCCTGATCCCTGGCTTGTTCCTGACTCTGGTGTTCTCTTAGATTCTATTAAATATGGTTTATCTTACAGCGCTTAACAAAAAAAAAAATGTCTTATGGCTCCTTGAAATAAGGGTCCCTAGCAGCCCCTGAGAGCTAAAGCGGATTTATCTTAGGTACAAGGAGCGCCTATACTAGAAGGCAAAGACAAAATATCAAATAAATGTTTTAATGAAATATATATATAAAAGATGTTAATATCATGGATCCAAATTGAATAATTATACCTGTTAGTTATAAAACGTTGCTTAGCCTTCTGCAGATTTATGTGCAGAGGCAATAACCTACTTAAAACAATGAGTTACAGTTAAAAGTCTATAAATAGTCCATTCCTGATAAGTAATCCTAGTCCAATAATGGGTAATCCTAGTCCAATGATGAAAACCAAAAGAACTTGTCTAAAAAAATATATTGATTGCCTCAAAAATTAATATTGATGTGTGAAAAATATAAAAATATAAAAAATATGTCTAAACCGTGGGCAACAAAAGTGAGAACACCTCTAAGTGGAAATGTCCAAATTGGGCCCAATTAACCATTTTCCCTCCCCGATGTCATGTGACTCATTAGTGTTACAAGGTCTCAGGTGTAAATGGGGAGCAGGTGTGTTAAATTTGGTGTTGTCGCTCTCACACTCTCTCATACTGGTCACTGGAAGTTCAACATGGCACCTCATGGCAAAGAACTCTGAGGATCTGAAAAAAAGAATTGTTGCTCTACATAAAGATGGCTTAGGCTATAAGAAGATTGCTAAGACCCTGAAACTGAGCTGCAGCACGGTGGGCAAGACCATACAGCGGTTTCACAGAACAGGTTCCACTCAGAAAAGGCCTCGTCATGGTCGACCAAAGAAGTTGAGTGCACATGCTCAGTGTCATATCCATATGTCTTGGGAAATAGACATTTGAGTGCTGCCAGCATTACTGCAGAGGTTGAAGGGGTGGGGGGTCAGCCTATCAGTGCTCAGACCTTATGCCGCACACTGCATCAAATTGGTCTGCATGGCTGTCATCCCAGAAGGAAGCCTCTTCTAAAGATGATGCACAAGAAAGCCTGCAAACAGTTTGCTGAAGACAAGCAGACTAAGGACATGGATTACTGGAACCTTGTCCTGTGGTCCGATGAGACCAAGATAAACTTATTTGGTTCAGATGGTGTCAAGCGTGTGTGGCGGCAACCAGGTGAGGAGTACAAAGACAAGTGTGTTTTGCCTACAGTCAAGAATGGAGGTGGGAGTGTCATGGTCTGGGCCTGCATGAATGCTGCTGGCACTGGGAAGCTACAGTTCATTGAGGGAACCATGAATGCCAACATGTACTGTGACATACTGAAGCAGAACATGATCCCCTCCCTTCGGAGACTGGGCCGCAGGGAAGTATTCCAACATGATAACAACCCAAACACACCTCCAAGACGACCACTGCCTTGCTAAAGAAGCTGAGGGTAAAGGTGATGGACTGACCTAAATCCTATTGAGCCCCTGTGGGGCATCCTCAAACGGAAAATGGGGGGAGCGCAAGGTCTCTAACATCCACTGGAAGAGGACTCCAGTGGCAACCTGTGACGCTCTGGTGAACTCCATGCCCAAGAGGGTTAAGGCAGTGCTGGAAAATAATGGTGGCCACACAAAATATTGACACTTTGGGCCCAATTTGAACATTTCCACTTAGGGGTGTACTCACTTTTGTTGCCAACAGTTTAGATATAAATGACTGTGTTGAGTTATTTTGAGGGGACAGCAAACTTACACTGTTATACAGGCTGTACACTCACTACTCTACATTGTAGCAAAGTGTCATCACATCAAAAGATATAATAAAATATTTACAAAAATGTGAGGGGTGTACTCACTTTTGTGAGATACTATATATATATATATATATATATATATATACACACACACATACATATACACACACGCACTGTATATAGATCAGATAAATCCAACAAGTTAGTAGATGACCCCTGGGAAGGATAGCAGTATTTAACCTTTCGTTTACACTTAGCAGGGCGAGGTAAATCACTAAAGGATGCAGACACTGCCGTTTGCAACTGTTCAGTAACGTCTGGCGGTAACAGGGCCCCTCCCGAAGGATTAGTAGTGCAATGGGGAGCTGCATGTGTAATAGGAGATAATTGCAGGGAACGCACCTCGCGGGACAGAGACCCCTCAGAGGTGGACGGCTCAGTGGTACTAAACATCTTGTTCTTTTTTAAATATAAATACTTTATCAAGGCATGTGGAACATAATTGAGCAGGCGGGTATACCGTAGCCTCCTCACAATAAAAACCAGGTATTAGATTTGGTAAAGAGGGAGTACCCTCTAATGCATCAGAGTCCTCCATAGCTTGTGCTTTTACGATGGACTACAGAAATGTAAAATGGCACCTTTATAACCCCAATGGCCGGGGCACTCACCACCTCCTATGACCCAGGCACCACAGAGAAACCAATATGTCTCCGGCAAGCCGTATGGTCAGGAAAGAGGAAGATAACGAGGCCACACCTGGTCACATGGAGTGCCATGCAGGACCGCCCCTGCTGCAGGGGGAAAAGCACACCAAACTGACAGGCTGCGCAGTTATCCAAAATGAAAGTAAAACCTGAATGTTCTCACATCTGCCAGAGCCACATATCACATATGTCGCAGCATAAAACATAATAAAGTAAATCATATATAATCCCCACTGTTCAATAATCCCCTTCCGGAGATATATACCCTCGATTCCATACAGATAAATGAGTCACACTGTGACCCTGTCTTCTTACGTTATCATATAAGATAAAATGAAACGATCTTACCAGAATCATCGCCGTGGAACAGACACACAGCCTCTCAAATTTAACAGTCTTGTATCATCGCACCTGACATGGACAAGAGTGAGAGAAGCAGGCAGTGAAACTCGTCAACACTGATTGCTTAGGAGTTGTTAATACGAGTCTGGATGGTTTCGCAGAAAGACTCTCCCTGCAGTGCCAGACCCTAACATTCGTCAATGCTCTCACTGAGAGGGTGACAAGACTACTTAAAACTCCAGTCACATAGCAAAGAGTACTACCCTCCAGAAGCCACTCCTGGCTTATGTGTTACCCAGAAATAATAGGAGTCATCATTTGGATTGTTTATATTAAATCAGGTGATTTGGGAGAATGCTCTGCATGATATAGTGCCAAGCTTGTTATTTACACCTAGCCCTAGATTGATGGGAGTTGTTATTTGAATTGATGTGCGCTATTATCTGTTTGCACAATTATTGGCGAATTGCTTGCTATTGCTGATTATATGTACTGTATAGATAAATGTGTAAGGCTTTGTCCTGTTATTGATATATAGACCTTAGTGCTTTTGACTTTTTTTTTTTATTAAATATTTTTAACTAATTGTAATATGTACCAAATTCAACCTCTAAGTATTTATTTAACTGTTATTTTAAGAGCGGACTAGATATTTTTTTTCCCTAACCTTATAGCTGGTTATTTACCATTGCATATATATATATTTAAGATATTTTTTATGTTAGAATGAAGTCCAGGCTTACTTTATTGAGAGGCCACTTGCATTGGTGGAGACTTAACAAAAATAAAATATCCCACCTTGGTGAAATTGGCAAAAACCTACTTATGCATCTCAAGCACTTCAACACCATCTGAACTCCTCTTTTCTGTGGCAGGCAAAATAGCTTGGATTTTATTTTAAATATAGGTAAAACATTTTTTTGTTTTTTTCATCTGATTAATCGAAAAATAATCGGCCGATTATACGATTATGAAAATAATTGTAAGTTGCAGACCTAAATAAATATATATACACATATATATTGCAGCCCTAAATAAATATATATATATATATATATATACATATATATACACATATAAATATAAATATACACACACAGTATATATATATATATATATATATATATATACACACACACAGTATATATATATATATATATATATACACCCAAATAATTGGGTGTTTGGATCAGCAATTCGACAGGTTCATAAATTTGTGCACCCATGTCATTTTGTTGATTTGAACACCTGTAACTAGCTAGCACTGATTAATTGGAACATACAATTGGTTTGGTGAGCCCATTAAGCCTTGAACTTCATAGACAGGTGCATACAATCATGAGAAAAGGTATGTAAGGTGGCCAATTGCAAGTTGTTGTTCTCTTTGACTCTCCTCTGAAGAGGTGCAACATGAGGGCCTCAAAACAACTCCCAAATGATCTGAAAACAAAGATTGTTCAGCATTATGATTTAGGGGAAGGCTACAAAAAGCTATCACAGAGATTTAAGCTGTCAGTGTCCACTGTGATGAACATAGTGAGGAAATGGAAGACCACAGGCACAGTTCTTGTTAAGGCCAGAAGTGGCAGGCCAAGTAAAATATCGGAGAGGCAAAGGCAAAGGAAGGTGAGAATGGTCAAAAATAGCCCACAGACCACCTCCAAAGACCTACAACATCATCTTGCTGCAGATGGTGTCACTGTGCATCGTTCAACAATTCAGCGCACTTTGCACAAGGAGAAGCTGTATGGGAAAGTGATGCGGAAGAAGTCTTTTCTGCACACACGCCACAAACAGAGTCGCTTGAGGTATGCAAACGCACATTTGGACAAGCCAGCTTCATTTTGGAAGAAGGTGATGTGGACTGGTGAAAAGTAAATTTATGCTTACCTGATAAATTAATTTCTTCTATGGTACGATGAGTCCACGGATTTATCCTTTACTTGTGGGATATTATCCTCCTGCTAACAGGAAGTGGCAAAGAGCACCACAGCAGAGCTGTCTATATAGCTCCTCCCTTAGCTCCACCCCCCAGTCATTCGACCGAAGGTACAGGAAGAAAAAGGAGAAACTACAAGGTGCAGAGGTGACTGAAGTTTAAAATCAAAAAATATAATCTGTCTTAAAATGACAGGGCGGGCCGTGGACTCGTCGTACCATAGAAGAAATTAATTTATCAGGTAAGCATAAATTAAATTTTCTTCTATAAGGCACGACGAGTCCACGGATTCATCCTTAACTTGTGGGATACAATACCAAAGCTACAGGACACGGATGAACGGGAGGGACAAGACAGATGGTTAAACAGAAGGCACCACTGCTTGAAGAACCTTTCTCCCAAAAATAGCCTCTGAAGAAGCAAAAGTATCAAATTTGTAAAGTTTGGAAAAGGTATGAAGCGACCTTACAAATCTGTTCAACAGAAGCATCATTTTTAAAAGCCCATGTGGAAGCCAAAGCTCTAGTAGAGTGAGCTGTAATCCTTTCAGGAGGCTGCTGTCCAGCAGTCTTGGATGCCAAACGGATGATGCTTTTCAGCCAAAAAGAAAGAGAGGTAGCCGTAGCATTTTGACCTCTACGTTTTCCA
The DNA here is from genome assembly GCF_027579735.1 of Bombina bombina. Taxonomy (NCBI): domain Eukaryota; kingdom Metazoa; phylum Chordata; class Amphibia; order Anura; family Bombinatoridae; genus Bombina; species Bombina bombina. Next base: position 966,434,509 of record NC_069501.1, on the reverse strand, counting down.
GAATAGACAACAAACAAAGAAGATGTTTGACGGAAATCTTTGGTTGCTTGCAAGTAAAACTTCAAAGCACGAACCACGTCCAAGTAGAGCAACAGATGCTCCTTCTTAGAGGAAGGATTAGGACACAGAGAAGGAACAACAATTTCCTGATTGAAAAGGAACTAGCTGATCTTCTTGGAGAAAGGACAAAATCCTAGGAATCCTGATCTTACTCCATGAGTAGCCTTTTGATTTGCACCAATAAAGATATTTACACCATATCTTATGATAAATTTTCCTAGTGACAGGCTTTCGCGCCTGAATCAAGGTATCTATGACCGACTCAGAGAAACCCCGCTTGGATAAAATCAAGCGTTCAATCTCCAAGCAGTCAGCCACAGAGAAACTAGATTTGGATGCTGGAACGGACCTTGAATCAGAAGGTCCTGTTTCAGTGGCAGAGTCCATGGTGGAAGAGATGACATGTCCACCAGGTCTGCATACCAAGTCCTGCGTGGCCACGCAGGAGCTATCAAAATCACCAAAGCTCTCTCCTGTTTGATTCTGGCAATCAAAAGAGGAAGGAGAGGAAATGGTGGAAACACGTAAGCCAGGTTGAACGACCAGGGTACTGCTAGAGCATCTATCAGTACTGCCTGAGGATCCCTTGACCTGGACCCGTAACAAGGAAGTTTGGCGTTCTGACGAGACGCCATCAGATCCAATTCTGGTGTGCCCCATTGCTGAATCAATTGTTCCCACTCCCTCAGATGAAAAGTCTGACGACTTAGAAAATCCGCTTCCCAGTTCTCCACTCCTGGGTTATAGATTGCTGATAGGTGGCAAGAGTGAGTCTCTGCCCATCGAATTATTTTGGTAACCTCTATCATCGCTAGAGAACTCTTCGTTCCCCCCGATTGATATATGCTACAGTCGTGATATTGTCCGACTGGAATCTTATGAATCTGGCCGAAGCCAGCTGAGGCCACCCCTGAAGCGCGTTGAATATCGCTCTCATTTCTAGAATATTTATCGGGAGGAGAGCCTCCTCCTGAGTCCACAAACCCTGTGCTTTCAGGGAATTCCAGACTGCACCCCAGCCCAATAGGCTGGCGTTCGTCGTCACTATGACCCATGCTGGCCTGCGGAAACACATTCCCTGGGACAGATGATCCTGTGACAACCACCAAAGAAGAGAGTCTCTGGTCTCTTGATCCAGATTTATCTGAGGAGATAAATCTGCATAATCCCCATTCCACTGTTTGAGCATGCATAGTTGTAGTGGTCCGAGATGCAAACGAGCAAACGGAACTATGTCCATTGCCGCTACCATTAGTCCGATTACCTCCATACACTGAGCCACTGACAGCCGAGGAATGGAATGAAGAGCTCGGCAGGTGGTTAAAATCTTTGATTTCCTGACCTCCGTCAGAAAAATTTTCATGTCCACCGAATCTATCAGAGTTCCCAGGAATCGAACTCTTGTGAGGGGGATAAGTGAACTCTTTTACGTTCACCTTCCACCCGTGAGATCTTAGAAAAGCCAACACGATGTCCGTGTGAGAATTGGCTAGTTGGTAAGTCGACGCCCGAATTAAGAAATCGTCCAGATAAGGCGCCACTGCTATGCCCCGCGACCTTAGAACCGCCAGAAGGGACCCTAGCACTTTTGTGAAAATTCTGGGAGCTGTGGCCAACCTGAAGCGAAGAGCCAAAAACTGGTAATGCTTGTCCAGAAAGGCGAACCTGAGGAACTGGTGATGATCTTTGTGGATAGGGATGTGTAGATACGCATCCTTTAAGTCCACGGTGGTCATATATTGACCCTCCTGGATCATTGGTAAAATAGTCCGAATGGTCTCCATCTTGAAGGATGGGACTCTGAGGAATTTGTTTAGGATCTTGAGATCTAAAATTGGTCTGAAGGTAACCTCTTTTTTGGGAACCACAAACAGATTGGAGTAAAACCCCTGCCCCTGTTCTGTTTTCGGAACTGGGCAGATCACTCCCATGGTATATAGGTCTTCTACACAGCGTAAGAACGCCTCTCTTTTTGTCTGGTTTACAGACAATTGAGAAAGATGGAATCTCCCACTTGGAGGAGAATCTTTGAACTCTAGAAGATACCCCTGGGTTACGATTTCTAAAGCCCAGGAGTCCTGAACGTCTCTTGCCCAAGCCTGAGCAAAGAGAGAAAGTCTGCCCCCTACTAGATCCGGTCTTGGATCGGGGGCTACCCCTTCATGCCGTCTTGGTGGCAGCAGCGGGCTTCTTGGCCTGTTTACCCTTGTTCCAAGTCTGGTTAGGTCTCCAGACTGACTTGGATTGAGCAAAATTCCCCTCTTGCTTTGCAAAAGGGGAAGAGGTAGAAGGACCACCTTTGAAGTTTCGAAAGGAACAAAAATTATTTTGTTAGGTCCTCATCTTATTTGTCTTATCCTGAGGAAGGGCATGGCCTTTCCCTCCAGTGATGTCTGAAATGATCTCTTTCAGTTCAGGCCCGAATAGGGTCTTACCCTTGAAAGGGATGGCTAAAAGCTTAGATTTTGATGACACATCAGCAGACCAGGACTTAAGTCATAATGCTCTACGCACTAAAATGGCAAAACCTGAATTATTTGCCGCTAATTTAGCCAGTTGAAAAGCGGCATCTGTAATAAAATAATTAGCTATCTTGAGATCCCTAATTCTATCTAGAATATCATCTAATGGGGTCTCAACCTGAAGAGCCTCCTCCAGAGCCTCGAACCAAAAAGCAGCTGCAGTACTTACAGGAACAATGCACGCTATAGGTTGGAGAAGAAAACCCTGATGAACAAATATTTTCTTTAGGAGACCCTCTAATTTTTTATCCATAGGATCTTTGAAAGCACAACTGTCCTCAATAGGTATAGTTGCACGCTTAGCCAGGGTAGAAATAGCTCCCTCCACCTTAGGGACCGTCTGCCACGAGTCCCGCATGGTGTCTGATATGGGAAACATTTTCTTAAAAGTAGGAGGGGGAGCGAACGGAATACCTGGTCTATCCCACTCCTTAGTAACAATGTCCGAAATCCTCTTAGGGACCGGAAAAACATCAGTGTAGGCAGGAACCTCTAGAAATCTGTCCATTTTACACAATTTCTCTGGAACTACAATAGGGTCACAATCATCCAGAGTCGCTAAAACCTCCCTGAGTAATAAGCGGAGGTGTTCTAGTTTAAAATTAAAAGCCGTCATATCTGAGTCTGTCTGAGGGAACATCTTTCTGAATCAGAAATCTCTCCCTCAGACAGCAAATCCCTCACCCCCAGCTCAGAACATTGTGAGGGTACATCGGATATGGCTAATAAAGTGTCAGAGGGCTCAGCATTTGTTCTCACACCAGACCTACTGCGCTTTCCTGCAACCCAGGCAGCTTAGATAAAACCTCTGTGAGGGTAGTATTCATAACTGCGGCCATATCTTGCAGGGTGAAAGAATTAGACGCACTAGAAGTACTTGGCGTCGCTTGTGCGGGCGTTAATGGTTGTGACACTTGGGGAGAATTAGATGGCATAACCCGATTCGCTTCTGACTGAGAATCATCCTGCGACATACTTTTAGTAGCTAAAATATGTTCTTTGCAATTTATTGACTTTTCAATGCATGAGGGACACATTCTAAGTGGGGGTTCCCCAATGGCTTCTAAACATATTGAACAATGACTTTCTTCAATGTCAGACATGTTGAACAGGCTAGTAATGACTACAAACAAGCATGAAAACACTTTATTTAGTGAAAAAAATAACAATCTTAAAAAAACGGTACTGCGCCTTGAAGGAATTAAAAACTAATATTTTATCACCTCTTTCACTTTACCCTTCCTAGCACTTAGAGTAGGCAAAGAGAATAACTGGGGGGGTGGAGCTAAGGGAGGAGCTATATAGACAGCTCTGCTGTGGTGCTCTTTGCCACTTCCTGTTAGCAGGGGGATAATATCCCACAAGTAAAGGATGAATCCGTGGACTTGTCGTACCTTATAGAAGAAACAAAGATTGAGTTATTTGGTCATAACAAGGCGCGTTATGCATGGCGGCAAAAGAACACAGCGTTCCAAGACAAACACTTGCTATCCACAGTAAAATTTGGTGGATGTTCCATCATGTTGTGGGGCTGTGTGGCCAGTACCGGTACTGGGAATTTTGTTAAAGTTGAGGGTCGCATGAATTCCACTCAATATCAGCAGATACTTGAGAATAATGTTGAGGAATCAGTCACAAAGTTGAAGTTACGCCGAGGCTGGATATTTCAACAAGACAACGACCCAAAACACTGTTCAAAATCTACTCTGGCATTTATGCAGAGGAACAAGTACAATGTTCTGGAATGGCCATCCCAGTCCCCAGACCTGAATATTATTGAAAATCTGTGGGGTGATTTGAAGCGGGCTGTCCATGCTCGGCCACCAAACCTAACTGAACTGGAGATGTTTTGCAAGGAGGAATGGTCCAAAATACCTTCATATACATATATATTGCACATTTTCTGTTAATCCAATAAACCTTATTTCATGTCTTATACCATGTAACTTTTAACCCTTAAATAATATAATTTATGCTTACCTGATAAATTTATTTCTCTTGTGGTGTATCCAGTCCACGGATCATCCATTACTTGTGGGATATTCTCCTTCCCAACAGGAAGTTGCAAGAGGATCACCCACAGCGAGCTGCTATATAGCTCCTCCCCTAACTGCCATATCCAGTCATTCGACCGAAACTAGCCGAAAAAGGAGAAACCATAGGGTGCAGTGGTGACTGTAGTTTAAAATTTAGACCTGCCTTAAAAGGACAGGGCGGGCCGTGGACTGGATACACCACAAGAGAAATAAATTTATCAGGTAAGCATCAATTATGTTTTCTCTTGTTAGGTGTATCCAGTCCACGGATCATCCATTACTTGTGGGATACCAATACCAAAGCTAAAGTACACGGATGAAGGGAGGGACAAGGCAGGTACTTAAACGGAAGGGACCACTGCCTGTAGAACCTTTCTCCCAAAAATAGCCTCCGAAGAAGCAAAAGTATCAAATTTGTAAAATTTTGAAAAGGTATGAAGCGAAGACCAAGTCGCCGCTTTGCAAATCTGTCCAACATTTTTAAAGGCCCAGGTGGAAGCCACAGCTCTAGTAGAATGAGCTGTAATCCTTTCAGGGGGCTGCTGTCCAGCAGTCTCATAGGCTAAGCGTATTATGCTCCGAAGCCAAAAAGAAAGAGAGGTTGCCGAAGCCTTTTGACCTCTCCTCTGTCCAGAGTAAACAACAAACAGGGAAGATGTTTGACGAAAATCTTTAGTCGCTTGTAAGTAAAACTTTAAAGCACGGACTATGTCCAAATTATGTAAAAGACGTTCCTTCTTTGAAGAAGGATTAGGACACAATGATGGAACAACAATCTCTTGATTGATATTCTTGTTGGAAACTACCTTAGGTAAAAACCCAGGTTTTGTACGCAGAACTACTTTATCTGTATGGAAAATCAGATAAGGAGAATCACATTGTAAAGCTGATAACTCAGAGACTGTACGAGCCGAGGAAATAGCGATCAAAAACAGAACTTTCCAAGACAAAAGTTTGATATCAATGGAATGAAGGGGTTCAAACGGAACTCCTTGAAGAACCTTAAGAACCAAGTTTAAGCTCCATGGAGGAGCAACCGGTTTAAACACAGGCTTAATTCTAACCAAAGCCTGACAAAATGCCTGTACGTCTGGAACCTCTGCCAGATGCTTATGCAAAAGGATAGACAGAGCAGAAATCTGTCCCTTTAAAGAACTAGCTGATAATCCTTTATCCAAACCCTCTTGGAAAAAGGACAATATCCTAGGAATCCTAACCTTACTCCATGAGTAATTCTTGGATTCACCCCAATGAAGATATTTGCGCCATATCTTATGGTAGATTTTCCTGGTTACAGGCTTTCGTGCCTGTATTAAGGTATCAATGACTGACTCGGAGAAGCCACGCCTTGATAAAATCAAGCGTTCAATCTCCAAGCAGTCAGTCTCAGAGAAATTAGATTTGGATGATTGAAAGGACCTTGTAGTAGAAGGTCTTTTCTCAGAGGCAGAGGCCAAGGTGGAAAGGATGACATGTCCACTAGGTCTGCATACCAGGTCCTGCGTGGCCACGCAGGCGCGATTAAGATCACTGATGCTCTCTCCTGTTTGATTTTGGCAATCAGTTGAGGGAGCAGAGGAAACGGTGGAAACACATAAGCCAGGTTTAAGAACCACGGTGTTGCTAGAGCATCTATCAGCGTCGCTTCTGGGTCCCTGGACCTGGATCCGTAACAAGGAAGCTTGGCGTTCTGGCGAGACGCCATGAGATCCAATTCTGGTGTGCCCCAACGATGAACCAATTAAGCAAACACCTCCGGATGGAGTTCCCACTCCCCCGGATGAAAAGTCTGACGACTTAGAAAATCCGCCTCCCAGTTCTCTACACCTGGGATATGGATCGCTGATAGATGGCAAGAGTGAGTCTCTGACCAGCGAATTATCTTGGAGACTTCTAACATCGCGAGGGAGCTCCTGGTCCCCCCTTGATGGTTGATGTAAGCCACAGTCATGATGTTGTCCGACTGAAATCTGATGAACCTCAGGGTTGCTAACTGAGGCCAAGCTAGAAGAGCATTGAATATTGCTCTTAACTCCAGAATATTTATTGGGAGGAGTTTCTCCTCCTGAGTCCACGATCCCTGAGCCTTCAGGGAATTCCAGACTGCACCCCAACCTAGAAGGCTGGCATCTGTTGTTACAATTGTCCAATCTGGCCTGCGAAAGGTCATACCTTTGGACAGATGGACCCGAGATAGCCACCAGAGAAGAGAATCTCTGGTCTCTTGATCCAGATTTAGCAGAGGGGACAAATCTGTGTAATCCCCATTCCACTGACTGAGCATGCCTAATTGCAGCGGTCTGAGATGTAGGCGCGCAAATGGCACTATGTCCATCGCCGCTACCATTAAGCCAATCACTTCCATGCACTGAGCCACCGAAGGGCGCGGAATGTAGTGAAGAACACAGCAGGAATTTAGAAGCTTTGATAACCTGGACTCCGTCAGGTAAATTTTCATTTCTACAGAATCTATCAGAGTTCCTAGGAAGGAAACCCTTGTGAGGGGTGATAGAGAACTCTTTCCCTCGTTCACTTTCCACCCATGCGACCTCAGAAATGCCAACACTATGTCCGTATGAGATTTGGCAATTTGGAAGTTTGACGCCTGTATCAGGATGTCGTCTAGATAAGGGGCCACTGCTATGCCCCGTGGTCTTAGGACCGCCAGAAGAGACCCCAGAACCTTTGTAAAAATTATTGGGGCTGTAGCTAACCTGAAGGGAAGAGCCACAAACTGGTAATGCCTGTCTAGAAAGGCAAACCTTAGGAACCGATGATGATCTTTGTGAATCGGTATGTGAAGGTAAGCATCCTTCAAATCCCCTGTGGTCATGTACTGACCCTCCTGGATCATTGGTAGGATTGTCCGAATAGTTTCCATTTTGAACGATGGAACTCTGAGGAATTTGTTTAAGATCTTTAGATCCAAAATTGGTCTGAAGGTTCCCTCTTTTTTGTGAACCACAAACAGATTTGTATAAAATCCCTGTCCTTGTTCCATTTGTGGAACTGGATGGATCACTCCCATTATTAGGAGGTCTTGCACACAGCGTAAGAATGCCTCTTTCTTTATCTGGTTTACAGATAATCTCGAAAGGTGAAATCTCCCTTGTGGGGGGAAGCTTTGAAGTCCAGAAGATATCCCTGAGATATGATCTCCAACGCCCAGAGATCCTGAACATCTCTTGCCCACGCCTGGGCGAAGAGAGAAAGTCTGCCCCCTACTAGATCCGTTGCCGGATAGGGGGCCGTTCCTTCATGCTGTCTTAGAGGCAGCAGCAGGCTTTCTGGCCTGCTTGCCTTTGCTCCAGGCCTGGTTAGATTTCCAGGCCGGCTTGGATTGCGCAAAAGTTCCCTCTTGTTGTGTAGCAGAGGAAGTTGATGCTGCACCTGCCTTGAAGTTTCGAAAGGCACGAAAATTAGACTGTTTGGCCCTTGATTTGGCCCTGTCCTGAGGAAGGGTATGACCCTTACCTCCAGTAATATCAGCAATAATTTCCTTCAAACCAGGCCCGAATAGGGTCTGCCCCTTGAAGGGAATGTTAAGTAATTTAGACTTTGAAGTCATGTCAGCTGACCAAGATTTAAGCCATAGCGCCCTACGCGCCTGGATGGCGAATCCAGAATTCTTAGCCGTTAGTTTAGTCAAATGAACAATGGCATCAGAAACAAAAGAATTAGCTAGCTTAAGTGTTCTAAGCTTGTCAAGTATTTCAGTCAATGGAGTAGCTGTCTGAAAGGCCTCTTCCAGAGACTCAAACCAGAACGCTGCAGCAGCAGTGACAGGAGCAATGCATGCAAGGGGCTGCAGGATAAAACCTTGTTGAATAAACATTTTCTTAAGGTAACCTTCTAATTTTTTATCCATTGGATCTGAAAAAGCACAACTGTCCTCGACAGGGATAGTGGTACGCTTTGCTAAAGTAGAAACTGCTCCCTCCACCTTAGGGACCGTCTGCCATAAGTCCTGTGTGGTGGCGTCTATTGGAAACATTTTTCTAAAAATAGGAGGGGGGGAAAACGGCACACCGGGTCTGTCCCACTCCTTAGTAATAATTTCTGTAAACCTTTTAGGTATTGGAAAAACGTCAGTACACACCGGCACCGCGTAGTATTTATCCAGTCTACACAATTTCTCTGGCACTGCAATTGTGTCACAGTCATTCAGAGCAGCTAAAACCTCTCCAAGCAACACCCGGAGGTTCTCAAGCTTAAATTTAAAAGTAGACATATCTGAATCCGGTTTCCCCGAGTCAGAGACGTCACCCACAGACTGAAGCTCTTCCTCAGCTTCTGCATATTGTGACGCAGTATCAGACATGGGCCTTAAAACATCTGCGCACTCTGTATTAAGTCTAACTCCAGAGCTATCGCGCTTTCCTCTGAATTCAGGCAGTCTGGCTAATACCGCTGACAGGGTATTATCCATGATTGCCGCCATGTCCTGCAAAGTAATCGCTATGGGCGTCTTTGATGTACTTGGCGCCATTTTAGCGTGAGTCCCTTGAGCGGGAGTCAAAGGGTCCGACACGTGGGGAGAGTTAGTCGGCATAACTTCCCCCTCGTCAGAATCCTCTGGTGATAATTCTTTTAAAGATAACAGCTGATCTTTATTGTTTAAAGTGAAATCAATACATTTAGTACACATTCTCCTATGGGGTTCCACCATGGCTTTTAAACATAATGAACAAGGAGTTTCCTCTATGTCAGACATGTTTATACAGACTAGCAATGAGACTAGCAAGCTTGGAAAACACTTTAAATCAAGTTAACAAGCAATATAAAAAAACGTTACTGTGCCTTTAAGAAAATCAAATTTTGCCAAAATTTGAAATAACATTGAAAAAAGGCAGTTAAACTAACGAAATTTTTACAGTGTATGTAGCAAGTTAGCAGAGCATTGCACCCACTTGCAAATGGATGATTAACCCCTTAATACAAAAAACAGATTAACAAAACGAAAAATATGTTTTTTAAACAGTCATAACAACTGCCACAGCTCCTACTTTTGAAGCCTTTTGAGCCCTTCAGAGATGTCCTATAGCATGCAGGGGACTGCTGAGGGAAGCTGAATGTCACAGTTTGTAATTTTAACTGCACCAACTGTAACTTTTATACTATAACAGTGGAAAGCCTCAGGAAACTGTTTCTAGGCAAAAATAAAGCCAGCCATGTGGAAAAAACTAGGCCCCAATAAGTTTTATCACCAAAGCATATATAAAAAACGATTAAACATGCCAGCAAACGTTTTATATTGCACATTAATCAGAGTATATACCTCTGATAGCAAGCCTGATACTAGTCGCTATTAAATCACTGTATTTAGGCTTTAACTTACATTAATCCGGTATCAGCAGCATTTTCTAGCAAATTCCATCCCTAGAAAAACTTAACTGCACATACCTTATTGCAGGATACCCTGCACGCCATTCTCCCTCTGAAGTTACCTCACTCCTCAGACATATGTGAGAACGGCAGTGGATCTTAGTTACTTCTGCTAAGATCATAGAAAAACGCAGGCAGATTCTTCTTCTAAATGCTGCCTGAGATAAAATAGTACACTCCGGTACCATTTAAAAACAATAAACTTTTGATTGAAGAAAAAACTAACTATATTTTACCACTTTCCTCTAACTACCTCCAGCTATGTTGAGAGCTTGCAAGAGAATGACTGGGTATGGCAGTTAGGGGAGGAGCTATATAGCAGCTCTGCTGTGGGTGATCCTCTTGCAACTTCCTGTTGGGAAGGAGAATATCCCACAAGTAATGGATGTTCCGTGGACTGGATACACCTAACAAGAGAAACATTTATTAATATTTATGTACATATTTTTTATCAGATAGTGTATATATGAGTGAAACACTTTATTTTAATGTATTTATGTTGTGTTTAGTCACATTTTTTTTTTTTTTTTTTTTTAAACTCCTACACTTTACACTATGGGGTAGATTTAACAAGTGCTAGGCAGACAAGATTTGCTGTAGCGAATCAAGTCCGAGCGACATTGCTAAATGCCGACAGCATACTCTGTTGGCATTTAACATTGCACAAGCATTTTGACAGTAAAGTCAAAATTAAACTTTCATGATTCAGATAGAGCATGCAATTTTAAACAACATTTAAACAATTTGCTTTGTTCTCTTGGTATTTTTTTATTGAAGAGTAAAACTAGGTAGGCTCATAAGAGCTCAGGAGTGTGCACGTGTCTTTAGTACTCTATGGCAGCACTGTTTTGTAACATTGTATAAGCTAGAAATAATGTTACAAAACAGTGCTGCCATAGAGCACTAGACACGTGCAGACTCCTGAGCTCTTATGAGCCTACCTAGTTTTACTCTTCAATAAAAGTTACTACGAGAATGAAGCAGATTGGATAACGGAAGTAAACTGGAAAGTTGTTTAAAATGGCATGCTCTATCGGAATCATGAGTTTAATTTTGACTTTACTGTCCCTTTATGAAAAGGTTATCAAAGTACTGAATGTTGGAAAAAGTAAGACCTCATGACCTAAATATGTATGACCTGAAGGAAATAATAGAGACACTATGCAATGAAAACAATTAAATGTATTTAGAAATTGAATAAAGTTATTAAAGTTCATAACATTAATAGAGTTCAGGAGGTAAGCATTTTTGAAAGAGGAAAACCAGAACTGGCGGCAGTGAAGACAATGTGGCTCTCAGAATAAAATATTACAATGTCCTTTCCCCAACCTCCTTTTCTAAGTTGACCATCTCATATATTCTGCAATACTTTCCATCACCCAACTTAGCATAGAATTTTCATTGTAAATTTACTTTCAGTCTCAAGCTCTTTACAAATAAAGGAAAGATCTATACAAAATCTCACACTCACTCTCCAAGTACAATGGCAGGTTCTATAAGTAAAATGAAGTGATAATTAGTAGGGAGGAAGGTTCTCTATGGGATTGAGGTGAAGAGACTGGGTTCTTATAGTGGATTTCTATACCACTCGTAGAGACAAGGGGTCCGATTTATCATTTGTCGGACGGACATGATACGCTGTCGGCATTTAAAATTGCTCAAGCAGTTCTGGTGAACTGCTTGTGCAATGCCGCCCCCTGCAGATTCGCGGCCAATCGGCCACTAGCAGTGGGTGTCAATCAACCTGATTGTATATGCGACCAGGCGGATTGCTGTTCGCCGCCTCAGAGCTGGCGGACAAGTTAAGGAGCAGCGGCCTTAAAACCGCTGCTTCTTAACTCCGTTTCTTGCGAGTCTGAAGGATTGCGCGGAAACAGGTGCATTAGGCACAAAACGTGCCATAATAAAGCGGCCACACTGAGCGGCAACAGTTAAATGTCATACTGTCTGAATATAGTTGTAATTATTGTCTGTATACTCATTTATTGTACATGTTGTCAAGTACTTTATCTTTCTTTTTTTACTTCTTGTTTTTGTAATTTTTGTAAATAATATAGCTTTATTCTATGGAGTGAAAGGGTGAATGAAATAGTGGAATTCATTTCTCCATATATAGTGCAGAGACACCAGGAACCATTCAGGATTCAATGCAGAAAATGGGGCAGAGTATTAAATGTCCTTAAAAGATGTTAGCAGCATGTGCAAGAATCAGTTAATTTAAGCAGCATGGTCTCCAATGCATAAGATATAACTATGCAAGCAAGAGTTGAGGCATGGAAAGCTAATGGAATGCAAATGTAACAACACTGGAAGATTACTACTGGGGTATCTCTCAACAAGAGCCGGATTTACAGCCCAGGTACCAGTAGGCACAAAATCTGATACTCCCCCCACCCCGTGCTTCTTGCTCACAGATGGCCGCCGGCAGAGAAATAACACCATTGCGCGTGTGCGGCAGCCATCTTTGTTAAGGCCACAGCAAGCATTGCGCATGCATGGGGAAATCCTGATACCACGCATATGTAATACTTACGGAGACAGGCACCCTTCTATGAAGGACGCCTGTAGGCACATGCCTACTCTGCCTTTTTTACAAATCTGGCCCTGCTCCCAACACTAAAGTCTCAACTGGGGTATTACCAAATATCTCACATATAGCAAAGTCCATCAGCACTGAATATTTAATAAAATACTTTTATTCTTTACATTAGGGTCATGCCATATACAACATTTGGGGTATAATACCCTTAAAGTTATGGTAAACTCTTTCCTTTTTAAAATCAGATCCGAAATGTGATATTTTAGATAGAGCTTCATTCACCAGTAATGAAGTTGCGTTATAACTTACTTTTTAATATCAATATGAAATTCTAATTCCCTGCACTCCGCCACCCACTTGTAAGTCAGTGTCACAGGTAGTATATTGTCAGTCCAGGAAGGGGCCCTAAGTTTGGGGAAGTGACTATAAAAACACAGTCCCGGGGGGCGGAGCCGGCCACGGAACAGCATGGCCGCAAAAATATAGTGCTCCGAGTAGCTGACTCCTGCCGCATTACTTAACGGCTGTCCAGGAGAGGACTTCTACGTTTAAAACTGGGCAAGTGAAGGATGAACCTCTGGGGGACAAAACCCGTCATGTGAGAATCTGACAATTCACCGGAGGCAAGAATACTAACCCCTGAACTGCTAAAACCCGGGCCCAGTGAAGTCTCGTCAGTGGCGCGAATCGCCATTACCGCCGGAGTTTGGCGGAACGGAGGAGAAAAGAGGGGTATAGGTCCGACCTTCCCGGAACCTCAACGACAGCTGGTGCAACACACCGGTGCTGAGAACAAAGAGTGGCCACATTGATAGATCCCACTACCGCACCGCTTTGAAAGGTAAAGAGAGGGGAAGGTGGGGGCCCACCATTTTAAATAGCCAGACGGATCAGACGTTATGGCACCTGACACAAAGGAGACATGAATAGAGAAAGTCGGAGGTGAGAACTTTTACCGCAAATCATTGCTTTGTTCATAGTTTTTATCTGGGAACATTAGAGGCCTAAGCTGCGAACTGCAACATAGAGACTTTCACATTTACATGATACAGTCAAGTTAATAGGCAACAGCAGTCATGTCAAACCTGGTTAAATGTTGTAAGGCCTAAAATACATCTCTGCAGTTACACAGGAGAAAGTAATGTTATAAACAGAATAAAAGACACCCCCAGCAATCAAACATTAAAGAGTGTTGGGTATGCAAACTCAGTTTAATGGGGAATAACCTTAGCTGTATACCACTTCTCTGATCACAGTCTCAATCGGGAACACTAAGAAACTAAACAGTGGGCTGCTACATAGAGACTATCACATTCATACCACTCAGACAAGCTAGCAGTCGACAGCAGTCACACCAAACCTTGTCAGAATACAGAGACACTCACAGCACTCAAGCAACAAAGAGAGAAGAAAAGTGCATGCAAACATAATAATTGTAGCTACAGGGAGTACCTTTATTTATGAAGTGGACTTCCAAGGACAAAGAGGTATCATTTGTCTAAACAGTTGCACCTTATAAAGCATCCTATCACTTGATACTGGTGTTATACTGAACAATCACACAAATATGGCGTCTAGAAGACAGCAAAAAATGGATAAGCCTCAAAAACTAGTAAGCTCTGCAGGCTCTAAGATGAACTCTTTCTTTAAGACGGTAGTTACACCTAGTGCAGCTTCACCGGCCTCCCCCATCTCTGAGACAGAGGAGGGTAGCGTGAAGATGAATCTCCCCTCACTAGAGCGGACCTGAGTGCGCTGCCCTCCAAGGAGGATTTTACAACCTTCATGCAACAAGTCAGCCAAATAATACGGGATGGTCTAGCGGAAGTGAAAAAGGACATCACTGAGCTGGGGAATAGAGTAGTACAGCTTGAGGAATACGCTGAAGAAGTGTTGGAAACCACAAATCTTACAACACTGCAACTTCAACACCAAGCCACAGAGATCACACACTTGCAAAGCCAGATTGAAGATTTGGACAATAGGGGCCGTAGACAGAACTTAAGAATCAGGGGAATCCCGGAAACCACCCTGCCCGCTGCACTACCACAATACCTGCAGAACTTATTTCGCTTCTTGCTTGACACAGATCCAGACAAAGATATATTACTAGACAGAGCCCACAGGGCGTTGAGGCCGAAACCACAACCTTCTGCACCGCCTAGAGATGTCATCTTAAAATGCCATTATTTTCAAGACAAGGAGAACATTTTGGCAGCAGCAAGAAAAAAGTCACCTGTCCGCTATCTGGACACCGCCCTTCAAATATATGCGGATTTAAGCCCTCTTACTTTATCAAAGCGCCGAGAAGTGGGATTTTTAACAACGCACCTAAGAGAATTGGGGGTACCATATAGGTGGGGATTACCCTTCTCCCTCAGAGCATTAAAGGACAATAAGGAAGCCATTTACAGAGATCTGGAAGATTTAGACTCTTTCTGTACGAAACTAAATATTGCACAACCAAAAATACCTGCAGAGGGTAACAAAGGGCAGATAGAAGATCCAGCACAATACCCACCACCGAAAGCGCAGAGGCAGAAATGGACAATGGTCCAGCGGAAAAACAAGTCGACGACGCTGAAGCATGTACATAAAGACCCCAAAGACACAGTTCCACCATAAAGATATAAACAATAACATTTACAGGTCTTACCCTTTAAAAAAAAAACAAAAAAAACAGACCCAATATGAACATGGGCCAGGACAACAGAATATATAATCTATGTGGCTTATGAAACAGTATTAAGCCACTTAATATCCATAACCGTTTTATAATTGTTTCCCTTTCTCCCCTTTCCCCATTTCCACCGCAAGTGAATAGTCAAGAACCCAGACATAAGTATTTAAACTCTGGACTCACATGCAATCTCTATTACAGGCAGGAGCGGCAGCAGCATTGAGACTGCTGTTTCCTCCCATTTGTACTAGTATGAGACTCTATGATAAGTTAGAAATTATTGTCTTTTTTATTGTTAAGTTTATTGTTAAAAAGTTATTAGGTATTAAAGTGTTCCTTTTGATTCAATTACAGAAACATTACTATGGAGCAACGGTTATCTCTCACAACTGCCTGGGTTTTTTTTTTTTTCCTGGTCCTTCGGGCCGGGAGGAGAGCCAGACACCTCCAGGGGACGGTAACATTCTGCAAGGTAAGACTACACACTCATTTTTTAGTGAGACACAATGCATAGAAAAATCTGCATAATATCACAGAACACTAAAGGACTAAACTCTCCCTCAAAAAGGTCTATAGCGCTAAATTGGTTCACGAAGCAGGAAAGCTCGGTCATATTTATACAGGAAACCCATTTTGCAAAAAACTCAGAACCCAAATTCTATTCACGAAAGTTTCCCACGGGGTGGGTATCTTGATACACCACAATACACCCTTCCAGTTGATAAGCAAGGCAGAATACTCATAGTGACTGGTTTAATACATAACAGACCTGTGACGTTAGTTAACGTATATGCACCAAACGCCAACAGGACACCTTTTTTTAGGAGATTGCTCTCATTAGTTCTAGAAAATAAGAAGGGCCTATTGATTTTAGGGGGAGACCTCAACGTGACTATGGATCCTCTGCTAGACACGACATCCCATAACACAAACACAGCTCACAGACCCCCAGACTCAGTATATCGTAGCTTTCGACAATTAGGGTTAATAGACATTTGGAGGATACAACACCCCCAACAACGGAACTATACATTTTACTCCCATCCCTGGGCTTCCTACTCACGGCTGGACTATCTCTACATAGACCAATCAAACCTATCCCTTGTGGATGACTCCGACATCCAACCAGCCACGTGGGCTGATCATTCAGCAGTCTCTATCTATCTAAATTGGCCAGAAGCTCCGGTTAATCCTTACATTTGGAGATTAGACAAATACCTTTTACGCCACCCCCCAACGTGCCAATCCCTAACTACATCTATCACTGAATACTTCCAGTTCAACACTAGTACAGAGGTATCACCACTTAACATATGGGAAGCACACAAGGCGGTAATCCGCGGGGAGTGCATCAAACATAGAGCTCACATTAAAAAAGCACACAATTTGGCAAAGAACTCACTACTCTCAAGGTTACAGGACTTAGAAATAGAACATAAACAACGACCAACAGACTCAAACCTCCTATCATTAATAACTAACATTAGGACGGATCTCAACAGTATACTCACGAAGGAGGCTCAGAGGTTGGCACTAAAACTAAGGAAAACATTCTTTTTTGAGGGAAATAGAACAGGCTCAATGTTGGCAAAAGCTTTGAGGACTAAGACTGGCCAAACACATGTATACAAAATACAAAAACAGGACGGGACAGAGACCCATGATAGTAGGGACATAGCGGAATGTTTCAAAGACTTTTACGCTAGACTATACAACTTAGAACAACTAGAAACCCAGAAACATATAGAGGGAATGTAAGAATATATTCATGCTGCTGGCCTCAACCCCTTGACAGAAACCCAAAAAAGAGACTTAGATATGCCAATAACTCTAAAAGAGGTCCTGACTGTTATCTCCCATCTCCCAGGGGGAAAAAGCCCGGGCCCTGACGGGTTCACCAATTCGTATTACAAAACTTTTAAACATCTTCTAGCCCCCCATCTCCTGACACTGTTCCAGGCAATAGATGGTGACTTAA
Organism: Bombina bombina; assembly: GCF_027579735.1. Taxonomy (NCBI): domain Eukaryota; kingdom Metazoa; phylum Chordata; class Amphibia; order Anura; family Bombinatoridae; genus Bombina; species Bombina bombina. Next base: position 966,417,309 of record NC_069501.1, on the reverse strand, counting down.
AATTCTCACCAGACATGCTATTGGCACACGTATCGGTTATATTAAAACCAGATAAGCCACAGGAATTACCGGGTAGCTATAGGCCCATTTCTCTACTTAACTCGGACATAAAGATATTTAGTAAAATTATAGCAAACCGCATAAACACGGTATTGAATGACATAATACATACTGATCAGGTAGGCTTTACGCCTCGTCGTGAAGCACGAGACAATACAATACGGGCTTTATTGCTATCTTCTCATGCGAAAGTTCATGATATACCAGCGGTGATAATGACAACGGATGCAGAAAAAGCGTTCGATAGGACAAATTGGCTTTTTCTTAAAAAAACACTAGAGATATTTGGTTTCGGACCCAAACTGACTGAGAGAGTTGGTAGCCTTTATACATGCCCTGGCGCCAGAGTCAGAGTGAATAGCATGCTCTCAGACCCATTTCCCATTCGAAACGGCACACGGCAAGGGTGCCCCCTTTCGCCTATCTTGTTTATACTAACAATGGAAGTATTTGCAGCCCACATACGCATTAACAAAGAAATAAAAGGTATCACAATAGGACCCAATGAATTTAAAATCGCAATGTATGCGGATGATGTCCTTTTTTCGGTAACTTCTCCTAGCAGCACCATACCAGCAATACTTAGTGAGATTGAAAGATTTTTAGTAAACCAAACCAAGTCAGAGGTTCGAAACATTTCACTTAGCCCACCAGCATTTCGTAAACTTTCACGAATATGCCCTTTACGCTTACAGTCAGAATCAGTCAAATACTTGGGTATCCATCTCACCCCCAACCCCCTCACTCTCTTTAAGAAAAATTACGAGTCCTTACTTAACTCTATATCAAGAGACCTTAACACTTGGGCAACCAAAACGCTTACGTGGTGGGGTAGGATACACTCCATTAAAATGACAACATTACCCAAGATCTTATACTTACTGCAAGCCCTACCAATACACCTTCCCACCTGGTTCTTAGCTCGGGTACAAGGACAGATAAACAACTATGTCTGGGGCAAGATCAGACCCAGGGTAAATAAACACACTTTATATAGGTCCACGATCACAGGTGGAGTGGGACTGCCCAAACTAGAGGAATACTATCACGCGGTAACTCTCCAGAGGGTACTAGACTGGCATGGATCAACATCACATAAAGCGTGGGTGTCAATTGACTCCCATATACTACAGGTCCCTTTCGTGAGGGCATTATGTTGGGTCCCCCCAGACCTAAGACCAAAACAATGTGGACACCTAGACTTACACAAACATTTCTTTAAAGAATGGGAGAGAATAAAAACCCTGTACCCTCACATCTCTTCTATTAGATCCCCATTGTTCCCAATAGCTCTTAACACAGAAATGACAGGAGGCTTGGATAGGGGATTTAGGAGTTGCAGAGAATGGGGATATACAATCCCACTAAGCAGATTCTTGGAGAGTGGGAAATTAATGGACAGACACAGATTAAAGACTATAGCAGACGGACGGTACGCACAATGGCTCAAATATGCACAGCTTCAGCATTTCCTACAGACAACTCCCCATAGGCAGGAGTTCCTCCGCTCACTGACCCCCTTTGAAAAATTATGTGACAGGGAGACAGCGATTCCGGGCTCCCTATCCCGGTCTCGCAGTCTTCTACTAGAATCTCAAAACAACACATTACCAAACTTCACAGTCAGATGGGAACATGACCTTCACATGGATATTGATAGGGAAGCCTGGCACATCATATTTCAAAGAACGAAAAAATCTTCTTCCTCCCCACAAATACTTGAAATGAATTATAAGCTTCTATCTCGCTGGTACCTAACCCCGACTAGACTGAGCACCATATACCCTGACTCTTCACGTATGTGTTGGAGGGGATGTGGCGAACAGGGAAGTTTGTTACATATGTGGTGGGATTGTCCCATAATAGTAAGACTGTGGGGGGAGGCAGACTTTCAGAGACTAGTGGGAGACAGGTTCCGACTAACAGCTAGAATAGCATTACTAAATGACACTACTCACATCACATGCAAGTTGAGATCCCTCATAATTCAAATAGGACTGAATGGAGCCCGATCCTTAATTGCTAGAGCTTGGAAGACACCACTTTCCCCAACTAAAAAGATGTGGTTAGAAAGAACTGCTGAACTCATACGTTTAGAGGAATATGGGTTCTTAAAAAGGGGTAAGCTCCCATTTTTCTTAGATGCCAAATTCCTATGGGAAGACATACATCCACCATCTCAATATGCAGCACAATAATAAGATTCACACAAGTAAAGAAATCACCGGATGGAGGACTGGCCTTTTTCTCCCCCTCCTCCCGGCTCAGGGACTAGGAATAACCCAGCGGAGGTACACCGACAACAGATAAGTTAGTATAGCAGGAGATATAAGATAAGATAGATGTCTTTCATGATTTTAAGTAATGTAGCATTGACGTGCGATATTTATTACTTATGGAACACTGAGTTAGTTAAGAAGTAGTAGTTAAGTTGGTTATGTATTATTGTCGAAACAGTTGATCTGGATATAATGTTCTACTAATATGATGTACAACGACTGTATGACACCTTATGTAAAATGAAAATATAACAAATAAAAAAAATAAAAAAAACACAGTCCCAGCACAGAGAATAAGACCCAGGACGTGACCAAAATAGTAGTGGGATCAAGCAGAAGCAGAGTCAAGATTGAGGCCAGAGGTCAGCAACGATTGGGCAAAAGACAGTACAGAATCGGTAGGCAAAGAGTAACTAATTCCAGGAAAAAGGTCAAAACACTTCCAGGCAAAGGCAGACAGAATCGTGGTCCAAAGGAGAGGTCAAAAACAAGCAAAGTTCAGCCAAGTAAGTTTCTCAGGATAATTACACCCAGGAAAAGATCCTATACACAGACACACACAGGAAGCTGCTCATATAGGCTGTTGATTGAGTAACTACCTACAGCTGGCAAGCAGGTGGAGCCAGAGGGCCAGTCAGAGCAGATAGTAAAATAAGCAGTTCTAATGCAAAAACCTGAATCCTCTATTGGCTCAGGCAAAAGGCAACTGGCCAGAGACCAGAGGTCCCAAGATCAACTCCAGGAACAGGACATGCATATTGTGCAATGCTAACATGGCCTCCTCCTCAAGGTTCCTCTCAGGGGAACCTTACGAGGACGAAGAGGAAAATATCTGTGGAATGAAGCAATCAGAAGAGGGGCATGGAGATCTCTGGAAGGAATCCAGCCCCTCTCAGAGATGGGATACCCCTTCCAATCTACAAGATATTGTAGTTGCTGATTGCGAATGCGAGAGTTTAATATTTTAGAAACTTCATATTCAGGTTCCCCCATCAAAAAGTACTGGAGCAGGAGACTGCGTCTTTTTGGTGTATTGGTTGCGTATAGCAGGTTTTAATAGGGAAACATGAAACAATGGATGTATCCAAAGAGAGGAAGGCAACTTGAGCTTAAAGGCAGTGGGGTTGACTCGACAGAGTATGCAGAATAGGCCGACAAACTTGTGATCTAATTTAGCTGAGGGTTGTTTGAGTTTAATGTGTTTAGTGGAAAGCCATATTGAATCGCCTACTCAATAATCCGGAGGTATTTAACGTTAATGGTTAGCAGTCTTTTGATAACGGTCATTAGTGAACTGTAATACCCGACTAATGGCTTTCCACGGTTTTTGAAGTAACTGAGTTCTGTGGTCTGCAGCAGCTACCCCAGTGGACTGTAGTTCCAGAGGAAAGTTTCTTGGTTGAAAGCCAAAAGCAGTTAAAAAAAAGTGACATTCAGTGGGCAGAGTGATAGGTAGACTTGTGACAGAATTCAGCCAAAGGTAGTAGTTCAGTCCAATTGTCATAGGTGGCTGAAATATAGTTCCTTAAGTAGGCTTCCCGATCTTGATTTACTCTTTCAGCCTGGCCATTAGACTGCGGGTGGTAGGCAGAAAAAAGAGAAACTGTAATTCCTAGATTTTGGCATACAGCTTTCCAGAATCTTACAAACTGGGTACCTCTATCAGAAACTATATTACTGGGTAACCCATGGGGGCATATTTATCAAGCTCTGTATGGAGCTTGATGCCCCGTGTTTCTGGTGAGCCTTCAGGCTCACCGGAAACACAAGTTATGAAGCAGGAGTCTAAAGACTGCTGCTCCATAACCTGTCTGCCTGCTCTGAGGCGGCGGACAGACATCACCAGAAATCAACCCGATCGAATTAGCCGCAAATCTGCAGGGGGCGGCATTGCACCAGCAGTTCTCCAGAACTGCTGGTGTAATAATAAATGACGATAGCATATGCTGTCGGCATTTATCGATGTGCAGCGGACATGATCCGCAATATCGGATCATGTCAGCTCGCACAATGATAATTCGGCCCCATGGAGTCATTTGATTTGTGATATGAAGCAAGTTGCTAACTCTTTGACAGATGGAAGGTTCCTTAGGGTTACGAAATGTGACATTTTGGAAAATCTATCCACAATTACCCAGATGGTGGGGTTTCCTTTTGAATTAGGTAAATCTGTGATGAAATCTATACTCAAATCTGTCCACGGTTGTTTGGGTACACTGAGTAGATGTAACAGTCCGTAAGGATTTTGACAAGGAATCTTATTGACAGAACAATGAGTACAAGCCGAGACATTTTTTTACATCAAGGGACATTTTAGGACACCAGACGTAAAGCTGAAGTTGTTGACTGTATGATGCGCACACCCCATTTTTCTCAAAAGGGGATTACCGAGATACTCCTTCCCCTAATATTTTGTTTTAGAATTATATTAGTTTGTATTAAAAAAAAAGGTCCGGATTTCCCATTTAAATTGTAGCTTTCCAGCCCCAGCTGCTGCAGCCCACCAGGAAAACATAATTTATGCTTACCTGATAAATTTATTTCTCTTGTGATGTATCGAGTCCACGGATTCATCCATACTTGTGGGATATTCTCCTTCCCTACAGGAAGTGGCAAAGAGAGCACCCACAGCAGAGCTGTCTATATAGCTCCTCCCTTAGCTCCACCCCCAGTCATTCGACCGAAAGCTAGGAAGGAAATGGAGAAACTATAGGGTGCAGTGGTGACAGAAGTTTTTTAAATAAAAATATACTGCCTGTCTTAAATAAACAGGGTGGGCCGTGGACTCGATACATCACAAGAGAAATAAATTTATCAGGTAAGCATAAATTATGTTTTCTCTTGTAAGATGTATCGAGTCCACGGATTCATCCATACTTGTGGGATACCAATACCAAAGATTTAGGACACGGATGAAGGGAGGGACAAGACAGGTACCTTAAATGAAAGGCACCACTACTTGTAGAACCTTTCTCCCAAAAATAGCCTCCGAAGAAGCAAAAGTATCGAATTTGTAAAATTTGAAGCAAAGTTGCCACCTTACAAATCTGTTCAACAGAAGCCTCATTTTTAAAAGCCCATGTGGAAGCCACTGCTCTAGTAGAATGAGCAGTAATTCTTTCAGGAGGCTGCTGGCCAGCAGTCTCATAAGCCAAACGGATGATGCTTTTCAGCCAAAAGGAAAGAGGGGTAGCCGTAGCCTTTTGGCCTCTCCATTTACCAGAATAAACAACAAACAATGAAGATGTTTGACGGAAATCTTTAGTTGCTTGTAAGTAGAACTTTAAAGCACGAACCACATCAAGATTGTGCAACAGACGTTCCTTCTTTGATGAAGGATTAGGACACAGTGAAGGAACAACAATCTCCTGATTGATATTCCTATTAGAAACAACCTTAGGAAGAAACCCAGGTTTGGTACGCAAAACCACCTTATCAGCATGGAAAAAAGGTAAGGTGAATCACACTGTAAAGCAGATAACTCAGAAACTCTTCGAGCCGAAGAGATAGCTACTAAAAACAAAACTTTCCAAGATAGAAGCTTAATATCTATGGAATGCATAGGTTCAAATGGAACCCCTTGAAGAACTTTAAGAACTAAGTTTAGGCTCCATGGTGGAGCAACAGGTTTAAATACAGGCTTGATCCTAACAAAGGCCTGACTAAACGCTTGAACGTCTGGGACATCTGCCAGACGTTTGTGTAAAAGAATAGATAAAGCAGATATTTGTCCTTTTAAGGAACTAGCTGATAATCCCTTCTCCAATCCTTCTTGGAGAAAGGACAATATTCTAGGAATCCTAATCTTACTCCATGAGTAACCCTTGGATTCACACCAATAAAAATATTTGCGCCAAATCTTACGATAGATCTTCCTGGTGACAGGCTTTCTAGCTTGAATCAGGGTATCAATGACCGACTCAGAGAAACCGTGCTTTGATAGAATCAGGCGTTCAATCTCCAAGCAGTCAGACGCAGAGAAATTAGATTTGGATGCGTGAATGGACCTTGGATTAGAAGGTCCTTCCTCATTGGCAGAGTCCACGGTGGAACCGATGACATGTCCACTAGGTCTGCATACCAAGTCCTGTGTGGCCACGCAGGTGCTATCAGAATCACTGAAGCTCTCTCCCATGCTTAATTCTGGCAACCAGACGTGGGAGGAGAGGAAACGGTAGAAATACATAGGCCAGATTGAAGGACCAGGGCACTACTAGAGCGTCTATCAGTACCGCCTATGGATCCTGGGACCTGCACCCGTAACGAGGAAGTTTGGCATTCTGACGGGACGCCATCAGATCCAATTCTGGTGTGCCCCATAGCTGAGTCAGCTGGGCAAATACCTCCGGATGGAGCTCCCACTCCTCCGGATGAAAAGTCTGACGACTTAGGAAATCCGCCTCCCAGTTCTCTACTCCTGGGATATGGATTGCTGAGAGATGGCAAGAGTGATCCTCCACCCATCGGATTATTTTGGTTACCTCCATCATCGCTAGAGAACTCTGTGTTCCTCCTTGATGATTGATATAAGCTACAGTCGTGATGTTGTCCAACTGAAATCTGATGAATTTGGCCACAGCAAGTGAGGCCACGCCTGAAGCGCATTGAATATCGCTCTCAGTTCGAGAATGTTTATCGGGAGGAGAGTTTCCTCCTGAAACCATAAGCCCTGTGCTTTCAGGGAGTTCCAGACTGCACCCCAGCCTAGCAGGCTGGCATCTGTCGTTACTATGAGCCTCTCTGGCCTGCGGAAACACATTCCCTGAGACAGGTGGTCCTGAGACAACCACCAGAGAAGAGACTCTATGGTCTCCTGGTCCAGATGCAGTTGAGGAGATAAATCTGCATAATCCCCATTCCACTGTTTGTTGCAGTGGTCTGAGGTGTAGGCGGGCAAAAGGAACTAAGTCCATTGCCGCTACCATGAGTCCGATTACCTCCATGCACTGAGCCACTGATGGCCGAGGAATGGAATAAGAGCTCGGCAAGTGGTTAATAGTTTTGATTTTCTGACCTCCGTCAGAAATATTTTAATTTCTACCGAGTCTATCAGAGTCCCTAGGAAGGAAACTCTTGTGAGACGGAAGAGAGAACTCTTTTTTATGTTCACCTTCCACCCGTGAGATCTCAGAAAAGCCAACACGATGTCCGTGTGAGACTTGGCTAGTTGGAAAGTTAAGATGTCGTCTAGATAAGGTGCCACTGCTATGCCCCGCGGCCTTAGCACCGCCAAAAGGGGCCCTAGCACTTTTGTGAAAATTCTGGGAGCCGTGGCCAGGGCCACGAACTGGTGATGCCTGTTCAGAAAAGGCAATTCTGAGGAATTGATGATGATCTCTGTAAATAGGGATGTGTAGATACACATCCTTTAAGTCCACGGTAGTCATATATTGACCCTCCTGGATTAACGGTAGAATAGTCCGAATAGTCTCCATCTTGAATGATGGTACTCTGAGGAATTTGTTTAGAATTTTGAGATCCAAGATTGGTCTGAAAGTTCCCTCTTTTTTGGGAACCACAAACAGGTTTGAGTAAAACCCTAGCCCTTGTTCCGCTTTTGGAACTGGGTGGAATACTCACATGGTATGTAGGTCTTCTACACAGCGTAAGAACGCCTCTCTCTTTGTCTGGTTTGCAGACAATTGAGAAATGTGAAATCTCCCCCTTGGGGGAAGAGTCTTTGAAGTCCAGAAGATATCCCTGGGACACAATTTCTAAGTCCCAGGAATCGTGAACATCTCTTGCCCAAGCCTGAGCGAAGAGAGAGAGTCTGCCCCTTACTAGATCCGGTCCCAGATCGGGGGCTACCCCTTCATGCTGTCTTAGAGGCAGCTGCAGGCTTCTTGGCCTGTTTACCCTTGTTCCAAGCCTGGTTAGGTCTCCAGACTGAATTGGATTGGGCAAAATTCCCCTCTTGCTTTGCAGCAAGGGAAGCTGAAGCGGGACCACCATTGAAGTTCAGAAAGGAACGAAAATTATTTTGTTTGGTCCTCATTTTATTTGTTCTATCCTGAGGGAGGGCATGGCCTTTCCCTCCAGTGATGTCTGAAACAATCTCTTTCAGTTCAGGCCCGAATAGGGTCTTTCCTTTGAAAGGGATGTTCAAAAGTTTAGATTTTGATGACACATCAGCAGACCAGGACTTAAAGGGACACTCAGGTTAAATTAAATTTTCATGATTCAGATACAGCATGTAATTTTAAAGAACTTTCCAATTTAATTCCATTAAAAAAAATGTGCACAGTCTTTTATATTTACAATTTTTGAGTCACCAGATCCTACTGAGCATGTGCAAGAATTCACAGACTATACGTATATGCATTTGTGATTGGCTGATTGCTATCACATGGTACAAGGGGAGTGGAAATATACATAACTTTGAAATTTGTTATAAAAAAATCTACTACTCATTTGAAGCTCAGAGTAAGTGCTATTGTTATCTTGCATTTGTTGATTATGCAAATCTAATGTGTTGACTGGTCCTTTAAGCCATAACGCCCTGCGTGCTAAAATGGCAAAACCTGAATACTTTGCCGCTAATTTAGCCAGTTGGAAAGCGGCATCTGTAATGAAAGAATTAGCCAACTTAAGGGCCTTAATTCTGTCCATAATATCCTCTAATGGAGTCTCCATCTGAAGAGCCTCTTCTAGAGCCTCGAACCAGAAAGCAGCTGCAGTAGTTACAGGAACAATGCACGCAATAGGTTGGAGAAGAAAACCTTGATGAACAAAAATTTTCTTCAGGAGACCCTCTAATTTTTTATCCATAGGATCTTTGAAAGCACAACTGTCTTTGATAGGTATAGTTGTACGCTTAGCCAGAGTAGAAATAGCTCCCTCTACCTTAAGGACGGTCTGCCACGAGTCCCGCATTGTAAGGATTCCGCTCCATGTTTTACCTATGCCTTTCCCATTCACCTTATGTAAGGATTCCGCTCCATGTTTTACCTATGCCTTTCCCATTCACCTGACTTCAGCCTTACCTGTACTTAAGGCATCAGCTGACTGCAGACAGGTGCTTAATTATTAAGTTTCTAGACTAGCTCTAAAGCGTGTCTGTTTTCCACTTGCTGTGTGTTTTTTCTGAAAACAAACCAGTCTGCTTTTCTTCCAAATTATTGAATCAGCTACTACCTTGGGGTTACTTAATTTATACTGCCGGTTCACATGCTCATTTTGCCTACAGAAAGTTTTACAGAGGCGAGTTTTCCTTTTTAGCGTGCACGCTACAACAGAGACTTATTTCATACTGCAGTGTGTTTGCTGCCGTCTCCCTCTGAGTTTCTATCTCATCTGAGCCACTGAAGCGTTTCTCACACACCGGACTTTATCCTCTCTTCCACTGCAACACAGCGCAACTCTTCTACAAACAACCTCCCACGGACTAAGTACAAGGACATCTCAGAATTAATTCCGTTTCTATTACACACCATCCGGTGTCTGGGGGTAAGCACTGTAGTTACTTTAAGCTGTGCTGTACAAATAAACATTGAACTTTGCTTTTCCCTGCTACTCTACTGACCGCAAGACTATCAGCACCTGTGTATACCATTCAGTGACAAACTAACTAACTGTGACTAAAACTGAGAGTTACACCTCACACTGAACTGTTATATCTTACTCCAGCACCAATAGCAACACTACCTGCTTTCTGGAACTCTGCTTTTCTTTATCAAGATTTATCGCACTGGGAGCTAGCTGAACTCTAAAGATTGCTACTAACAAACTGATTTATTTTTTATATTTCTTCTGATCCAGCCTTTGTTTATGTCTATACTACTGCTGTGACGTTCAACAGCATATATGATTTACATCATTCGTTGCCAGACAAGTTTCTGATCTGCAATTCAATTACTTGAGAATAACAACTTCACTGAAAGCAGCTTGGTCTATGCTGTTCAATAGTCCATTTGCCAAAAGTGATACAAATCATTTATTTTGCATACTCTGCAGTTGTGATCCATCCTCACTCTCTACTAAATCCTTACAGAATAATTAAGCCTTATAAAAATGGATCCAGCAGAATTGCCCCAATTCGTTTACAACCTGTCTAAAAGAGTAGATGAACTCAGTCAAGGCCTTAGAGATCTAAATGTTGAAAATGAGACTTTAACTAAGGTTATAAGAGAGACAACTTCTCCCAAAGCAAAAGATGCTGAATCTATTGTGGAACCACAGATTGCAGCACCTGATTTGTTCAATGGTGATAGGAGTCTCTATCGCCAATATAGGAATGCCTGCCTCCTCACTTTCAACCTTAAGCCACTCACATATCCTAATGATAAGATTAAAGTGCTCACAATGATTACCTATCTACGGGGTGAACCCCGAATCTGGGCAGACACGCTCTTTGAAACCAACGATCCTATTCTATCATCCCTACAGTCTTTTCTAGCAGTCATGGATGAACTTTATTCAGACTCAAATTTACAATTGACTGCAGAAAGCAAGATGCGGAAACTAAAGCAAGGCAACCGTCCTGTTGAAGTTTATATAACGGAGTTTAAACAACATGCCATTGACTCCCAATGGAACGTGATTGCCTTAAGAAACCAATTTCGCCTAGGACTCTCAGAAGCAGTTAAAGATGAGCTAGCCCGAACTGATCTCCCTGACTCCTTAGACGGCCTCATGAAGCTCTCAATGCAAATAGATAGAAGGCTTTGCGAAAGGAAGTCAGAGCGTCAAATTGGGGATTCTTCTTACAAGAGATCATTCCATCCTCCTCCAACTGCTTCTTCATCAAGTGTGCCTGAACCTATGGATATAAGCTTTATGAGGGGTCCATTGACCTCTGAAGAAAGGTTTAGAAGAAAATCAAAAGGACTGTGTATGTATTGTGGAAGTCCAAACCATCCTATCCGCGAATGCCCCTCTCTACGTAAAAATAAAAATAGTAAGTCTCTCTTACATTTGACTTCAACGATTGAACATGATAAACCAATTCACTGTACTTTAACCCTCTCTTTACAGTGGGACAGCAATCGCATGACGAAAGAAGCTATAATTGACACAGGAGCCCAAGGGAATTACATAGATAAAGCTATTGTTGAAAAAAATAAAATACCTCTCATCACTAAATTGTCTCCTGTCTCTATACGGGTTGTAGATGGGTCTGAAATTTCTTCTGGTCCTATTACTCAGCATACAATTCCCATTCTGGTATCCACCCTAGGTTCACATCAGGAATACATCACCTTTGATGTTATTACCTCTCCTCTATTCCCCATTGTACTAGGGTTGCAATGGCTTCGTTTACACGAACCTGTGATCAATTGGAGTTCTTTGGAAGTAAAATTTGATTCACCATATTGCCAGCAAACCTGTCTAAATCATTCTGTTCTCTTCCATTTGACAGAAACTCCACACATACCTAAAGTATATGAGAAGTTTGCAGACGTATTCAGTAAGAAGGAAGCTGATACTCTACCTCCTCATCGGTCGTATGACTGTCCGATCGACCTCAAACCTGGTACCACTCCTCCCTACGGTCATCTCTACCCTCTTTGCCAACCCGAGCTTGATCATTTAAAGACGTATTTAGATGAAAACTTAAAAAAAGGTTTTATACGTCCTTCAGTCTCTCCAGCAGCAGCCGGGTTCTTCTTTGTAAGAAACAAAGATAACTCCCTTCGACCAATCATCGACTTCAGGGAACTCAATAAAATTACGATAAAAAACAGGTATCCCCTACCACTCATCCCCGAACTCATTGAACGCCTCCAACATGCCAAAATCTTCACCAAATTAGATCTAAGAGGGGCTTATAACCTTGTCCGCATAAGAGAAGGGGATGAGTGGTTGACCGCTTTTAGGACAAGATACGGCCTGTTTGAGTACCTGGTAATGCCGTTCGGGTTAACTAACGCCCCGGCCACATTCCAGTATTTTATTAACGATATATTTCACGATCTTCTTGATACTTGTGTGGTCGTATACCTGGACGACATTCTAGTGTACTCAAACACGCTTGAAGAACATGTTAAACATGTTAGTTGGATACTTTCCAGGCTCCAAGTTCATAGGCTATATGCAAAGCTAGAAAAGTGTGTATTCCATACCAAAGAAATAGATTTTTTGGGGTACTCCATTGGCCCAAAAGGTATCCAAATGCAGGCTAACAAAGTCGATTCAGTAAAAAACTGGCCACAACCAAAAAATAGGAAGGAACTACAACGTTTCCTCGGGTTTAGCAACTATTATAGAAAGTTTATTCAAAATTTCTCTCAAATTGCTAAACCTCTCACTGTACTCACCAGTTCCAGTACACCTTTCACCTGGAACTCCAAGGCAACTGAAGCTTTCAACTCATTAAAAAAACTCCTTCTGCTCAGCTCCAATACTTCAATTTCCTGACCCTTCTCTCCAATTCATTTTGGAGGTGGATTCCTCCGATTATGCCCTTGGAGCTGTCCTCTCGCAAAGACGCAGTATATCCCAACCACTACATCCAGTAGCTTTCTATTCCAAAATTCTTTCTGCACCTGAGATGAACTATGCTGTTGGAGAAAAGGAACTCCTGGCGATAAAACGTGCCTTTGAACATTGGAGGCATCTCCTGGAGGGCACCGTCTTACCAATAATCATCTACACGGATCACCGTAATCTCGAGTTCTTACAGAGGAATAAAACTCTCTCTAGTCGACAGGTAAGATGGAGCTTATACTTCAGCAGGTTTAACTATCAAATCATCTACAGGCCCGGCTCTAAAAATGGAAAGGCGGACGCACTTTCTAGGAAAGACCCTAGACCTCCAAACACTCAGGAATCTACTTCTATCATTCCCCCAGATAGATTTTTGGGTCTACTGTCCACCTTCAAGACGCAACTTCAAACAGCTTTACGGTCAGATCCTCAGCTACCTCAACTCCGACTATCTCGTAGAAACAACCTCTACTATCATGGGACTCTCTTGTATGTCCCCGAGATTCTTAGACCTGCTCTAATTAAACAACATCATGATCCACCTCTCCTTGGACATCCAGGTATTACGAAAACAAAGGAACTTCTCAGCAGATCCTACTGGTGGCCAAATTTGGAAACATCTGTTAAAAACTATATCTCAAACTGCTCCATCTGCATTACTTCCAAAAAGGAAAGGGCAAAGCCATATGGACATCTTCTTCCGATTCAAATACCTGATAGACCTTGGTTACATCTCGGCATGGACTTCATAGTTGAATTACCTGTGAGTTCAGGTTTCAACACCATTCTAGTTGTCACAGACATCCTGACCAAAATGGCTCATTTTATCCCTTTTAACAAACTTCCCACTTCCAGTGAGACAGCACAACTCTTCTTAAATTCGATTGTCAGATACCACGGAATTCCTTCCATCATAACAACTGATAGGGGTACTCAGTTTACTTCGAAGTTCTGGAAAAGTCTTTCTGCTCAACTAAAAATTGATCATCGCCTAAGTACTGCCTTCCATCCACAAACAAATGGCCAAACAGAGAAATTAAATCAATGGCTAGAGCAGTATCTACGCTGTTATTGCTCTTATCAGCAAAATGAATGGTCACAATACCTATATCTGGCCGAATTTGCCTACAATAACTCGGTTAATTCATCCACCAAAGTTTCACCCTTCTTTGCAAACTATGCTTTTCATCCTCATTTCTCCCTGGAACAAACGGATAACCCAAATTCTCCTTCTGTAGATGATCTACTACAGAAGCTCGCTGAAAACTTCCACTTCCTAAAAACAAATATTCAACAGGCTCAGACCTCACAGAAGAAATACTACGACTTACGCAGACGACCATCACCATCTTATGCCATAGGCGATAAAGTTTGGCTTTCGACAAAAAACATCAAAATCCCTGTTCCCAGTAAAAAACTAGCAGGATTATATATCGGACCGTTCACTATCACTCACGTTGTTAACCCAAATGCAGTTACTCTGGACCTTCCTAGTTCTATACCCATCCATCCTACTTTTCATGTGTCCCTTCTTAAACCAGCTTCAGATGATCCTTCAGTGAAAACCATTTTACCACCTGTACCTGTACCCTTAGATCCGGACACTTATGAAATTCAAGACCTCCTGGATTCCAGACGGCATAAAGGTGTTTTACAATATCTGGTCAGATGGAAAGGCTACTCACCTGATGATGACACTTGGGAGCCTTATACCAATATAGATGCACCTAGACTCATCTCTCGTTTCCACAGACGATATCCACTTAGACCTAAACATCAAGCCGAGGATCGGCTTGCTTGAAGGGGGCGTATGTAAGGATTCCGCTCCATGTTTTACCTATGCCTTTCCCATTCACCTTATGTAAGGATTCCGCTCCATGTTTTACCTATGCCTTTCCCATTCACCTGACTTCAGCCTTACCTGTACTTAAGGCATCAGCTGACTGCAGACAGGTGCTTAATTATTAAGTTTCTAGACTAGCTCTAAAGCGTGTCTGTTTTCCACTTGCTGTGTGTTTTTTCTGAAAACAAACCAGTCTGCTTTTCTTCCAAATTATTGAATCAGCTACTACCTTGGGATTACTTAATTTATACTGCCGGTTCACATGCTCATTTTGCCTACAGAAAGTTTTACAGAGGCGAGTTTTCCTTTTTAGCGTGCACGCTATAACAGAGACTTATTTCATACTGCAGTGTGTTTGCTGCCGTCTCCCTCTGAGTTTCTATCTCATCTGAGCCACTGAAGCGTTTCTCACACACCGGACTTTATCCTCTCTTCCACTGCAACACAGCGCAACTCTTCTACAAACAACCTCCCACGGACTAAGTACAAGGACATCTCAGAATTAATTCCGTTTCTATTACACACCATCCGGTGTCTGGGGGTAAGCACTGTAGTTACTTTAAGCTGTGCTGTACAAATAAACATTGAACTTTGCTTTTCCCTGCTACTCTACTGACCGCAAGACTATCAGCACCTGTGTATACCATTCAGTGACAAACTAACTAACTGTGACTAAAACTGAGAGTTACACCTCACACTGAACTGTTATATCTTACTCCAGCACCAATAGCAACACTACCTGCTTTCTGGAACTCTGCTTTTCTTTATCAAGATTTATCGCACTGGGAGCTAGCTGAACTCTAAAGATTGCTACTAACAAACTGATTTATTTTTTATATTTCTTCTGATCCAGCCTTTGTTTATGTCTATACTACTGCTGTGACGTTCAACAGCATATATGATTTACATCATTCGTTGCCAGACAAGTTTCTGATCTGCAATTCAATTACTTGAGAATAACAACTTCACTGAAAGCAGCTTGGTCTATGCTGTTCAATAGTCCATTTGCCAAAAGTGATACAAATCATTTATTTTGCATACTCTGCAGTTGTGATCCATCCTCACTCTCTACTAAATCCTTACACGCATGGTGTCAGATATGGGAAACATTTTCTTAAAAACAGGAGGCGGAGCGAACGGAATACCTGGTCTATCCCACTCCTTAGTAACAATATTCACAATCCTCTTAGGGACTGGAAAAACATCAGTGTAAACAGGAACCTCTAAGTATTTGTCCATTTTACACAATTTCTCTGGGACCACTATAGGGTCACAATCATCCAGAGTCGCTAATACCTCCCTGAGCAATAAGCGGAGGTGTTCAAGCTTAAATTTAAATGCTGTCATAACATTTTTGTCACCACACTCACTTTATCCTTCCTAGTGAGGTATAAATAATTCTACCATATAGTACTTCCCTCTACTGGCTTATAAATATAAAAATTGTTCAATTAAAGATGAATAAAAAATGTATCAATGTATATGTGTGTAATTAGCAAATTAAATATTGTGCAATAAGGCAGACCGGAACCTCAAGTCGCCCGGTAGACACTCAGGCAGTGGACAGGATAGTCCCAAAGAGGTAGTCCCAGCGTTCCTAGGTCCCACCAGAGGGAGTCCAGGGGAGGATGATTGCAGGGGGATCAGGTTCCTTAGCTGTGGCCCAAAATACACTCAGTCCCACCAGGGGGAGTCGGGAAATAAAATCCAAGGGTGTCCCTTCAGCTATGACCTATTTGATCCAATATGAGAAAGCTGATCAAGTAGCCACTGTGAGTGTTATGGCGATTTGGATAGTGCTAGATTCTCCCAAAGATAGCAAAAATAGCACAGTGTAGCAGCAGGTATAGAGATAAAAAATATTTTAATAAGTTAGGAATAAAAAGCAACGCGTTTCTCCGTGTCACAGCACGGTTTCATTAGGCTGTATAAAACAAAATACACACTGCTACACTTTATACAATATAAAACCCAATCAGAAGTGAAATTCATCTACCCACCCACAAACTAACACAGCTGATTTTAGTGTCAATGATTGAAAGCGTGTGGAGTCTGGAGGTGTGGCTGAGGTCATATGTAAATAATTAAAAGTATAATGAACATGAGAGGGTGATGATAGATCTATTCCCTTTAGCGTATGACAAGATTATTAGTGAGGACTTGATAGAGAGACCCTTATCCCAGGATGCCGAGTTGATACTTGGGCCACCAACCGAACACATATGTTATATTTATTATAATAGGAAATATATAAAAATGTGACAAAGAATAATAGCTCTCTCTAATATTATATAGATATAGAATCAGATTGCAATATAATATTTAACCAGAATGCATATCAGCTATAGCATAACGTGATACATGCGTTTTCGGGGTTACCGGCCAATCAGGTGTAAGGGGTGTGTTTGTTTACAAACGTTGTCAGCCAATTATATATGAAGAATGTATTAACAGAGTTACCCATCATACGTACGGGGTGTGGTTGATACCTTAACGTCATCCAATAGATGACCGGCTCCAAAATAGCTAATTAAGTCCGCATCCAACAGTGTTCCGTGGCTACACGAAACATCTAACAAAACATGGGCGACCAGCCCACAAGCATCAGCCAATCACAGAGAGAGGGTTATAGCGAGTCAGCCCTACTCCAAGAGATGCGTCCGCCTATCACATGAGTCATCGCATCTGTCACACAAAAAATTGACCAATGAGACACCAAAGGAGTGGCCATAGTCCTATGATCTGCCGTAAGTCCATAATATACCCTACAATGATTGTCATAAAGGTTACCACAATAAATCATCATTGCAGTATCCATACCACAACACCCCTAACCATTCAATATAAATCCAAGATTCACAATTGAACCGAAAAGAACCAAAATAGAGGAAAGGGGGAGTGTCATTATACGTCACTGACAGCAAAAAGCTGAATGTCACAACCTGATGGTAGAAGAATATCAGCCAATCCTCAATCGACTCGGCACAATGATAAATCAACAACAAGACTAAATGATATAGAGTGTACATAATAGTCACAATAACGTTTCCAACAAAGAAAAAAGGAGTATTCAGATAGCACACGATTTCGATAAACATGTGGTATATCTAAAGGGAGGCTAAATAACATAGATCGTAGTTCTGATCGATCCATATACTGTTAGACTGATAGCTAGACCAAAAATTACACGTACAATTCCCAACAATATACAAAGCATATCATCTAATTGATAAAAATAAGACTGAATAATAAAATTTATACATAAAAATCTAAATAATGTTATCAACAAATAATATAAAAAGAATATTCATATAGCACACGGTATATCTAAAGAAAGACTAAATAGCATAAGTCACGGCTCTGAGCGAGCGTTATACTATTAAACTAATAACTAAACCAAAAGATCCACAAACAGTGCCTAGCAATATACAGAGCGTGTCATACAATTATAATATGTCCCAAAAAATTGCTACAACATATATAATAATAAATAATAAATGTATATCACAATAAGTCACAAAAACATATGTGATATATTAAATATATGATTTATAATAATAATAATAATAATAATAAATATATAGGTGCCCCACATAGACACAATAGCCAGATAGAGATGTGCCAAAATAGTCACCCAACATCTACAGTGTAATAATAGATGCAAATTAATAAAAATAAAAATTAATTATTATTATATTAACAATTAAAAATAATTGTATCATTCAATAATGAGAATGAGATCATATAAATACATAATAGTTTGTTAATGATACACTATATCGCCAAGTACATATATATAAGGTAAAGATTAAAATATAAATAATTTACTTATACAGAAACCACAAGGACAAAAAAGACCACACACATAATAATAATGATAATGGTGATGATGATAATGAGAAACCATACATGTAACCAAAACATAAAAAATAAACAATCAATAAGCAGCAAGGTCCATATTCATGTTAAGTCCAACAGGGAATAAAGTCTTAAGTTGTTATATCCAAAAAGTCTCCCTTTGTCGTAATCGATTAAATCTGTTATAGAGGTGAGAAGAAGGAATGGATTCAATAGGGCAGATTGTGAAGGTGTCAAGAGAACCATGATGGTTCAGGTGACAATGTCTAGGTACACTATGATTTCTGATGTTGTTCTTCATATTCCTAAAATGTTCGTTCCATCTGTTCCTGATGAGTCTACAAGTGCGGCCTACGTATTGAACCCCACAGTATTTGCAACTCAATAAGTATACTACATATGTAGATTTACACGATAAAGATTGACGTATCTCATATTGCTTTCCTGTAGTGTGGGAAGTAAACCTATTGCATCCCTGATTAATATATTTGCACATATTACAACTACTTAAGCTACACTTAAAGATACCCTTCTTACTTGAACCAGTTTTAGCTAGTTAGTTATATCGGTTGTTGGCTTGTTTTTTATGGACCACTACTTTACTAGGTGCCAGATGTTTTTTTTATAGTTGGTGCTCTCCTGAAAGTGCATCTAGGTTCGGAAGCCAACAATTTACCCAAAAAAGGGTCCCTACATAGTAAGCCCCAGTGTTTTTCCACAATGCTCTTAATTTTCTTATGATTGATGTTATACTGAGTAATAAAAGTGGAATTAGCTTTGAATTCACTATTGCTTTCTTTTTTATGTTTTTGTTCAAAGTAGGATTTTCTGTCATCATTCTTTGCACGTTCATATGCTGTTTGAATTACCTGTTGCGGGTAACCTTTTTCGACAAATCTATTCATCAAAATTATACTCTGTTTCTCATAATCCCCAAGGCAACTACAATTTCTGCGTATCCTTTTAAATTGTCCATAGGGGATATTGTTCTTCCATACTCTATGGTGGTTACTTTTATAATTGAGGTAACTGTTGCAGTCCACAGTTTTAAAGTGAGTGGTGGTAATAATCTTGTCAGCGCAAAAGGTTAGACATAAATCTAAAAATACTATGGACCTCTCATCAATCACACTAGAGAATGTCAGCCCCATATTGTTAGAATTCAAAATGTGTAACAAAAGATTCAGCTGATTGAATGTCCCCCTTCCATATAAACAACAGGTCATCAATGTATCTGCCATAGAAGACCAGGTTCGCCCCGAATGCCGAGCCGTAAATATATTGTTCTTCAAAGTGGCCCATAAATAAGTTGGCAAAACTCGGGGCGAACCTGGTCCCCATGGCAGTACCCTTCAATTGTAAATAGTATTCATCTTGGAACACGAAGTAATTATGTTGTAATATAAATGCAATTAGTTGCAGAATAAATTCTTTTTGTAACTCAGGCATATAAAGATCATTTAACAGATATTTAGAGATTGCTTGGATACCCCATTCGTGTTTTATATTAGAGTACAAGGAATGTACGTCACATGAAATCCATATATAGTTATCTGATATCTTATACTTATTTAGTTTATAGATCAAATCAGGGGAATCTTTAATATATGACTCCAAGGTGATAAAATAACGTTGAAAATTACTTACTTTAATTTAAAAACAATTATTTGATGCAGAAAAAAAAAATATAGCTTCTTCCTTGTAAGTACTTCAAAGAGTTTTTTCTCATCAGCACATTACCACTTATATCGTACGCACCCAACCGGCTTCAAAGTGCTCTTGTGCAGCCCCATAATCTCACAGTCTATGTAATCTTAAAGTGCTGCAGTTCAACTCTACAAGGTTCTAAAAATATTTGGGATGGGGGTTATGTTTAAAAAGTACTTTAATTGTTGGAGGTTTCATTAATAAAATTAAGTGCTGCAATATAACTAGAAATATTTCCATCATGTATATTAAAGAACATATAAAAATGTTTAAAAAACTTTAGGTTCAACTAATAATTAAATTGTATATCGTTTTAAAAAATGTATTAATTTTAAAGTATAAAGAGTGTTATTACAATACTGCATAGTCTAAAAAAAAAAACTTATAAGAAACAACGACCTTAAAGGGACATTAAACAATAAACAAATGCTAGATAGAATGATGCATTAAAGGAAAAGATTAGTCTGAGAAAAACATGTAGATGTATTTTTTAAAATTTCATTAGCTGTTTAAATACAGGTGACCCCGGCGTAAACTGAGGGCTACCTGTATTGACAAAATAAGCGTAAAGTTTTAATGTCTATAAAACAATGGAAGCCGCTATGTTGTAACTTAGGTTACCTTCCCTGTTGTGGCCAATTAGGGACAGTTATAAAATAGGTCACTCGAGTGTGCAGCTAATGGCTGTGTGCAATATAACATTGTTCTGCACTTCCATTTCTAAAAGGAACTGAAATGCTCACAGATTCAGAATGGAATTACAGGGAAAGGGGACAAAATAAATAATTAAAGTATATTGCATACTATATATATATATACACACATATATACATACATTCACACACACACGATTTATTATTTTATATTACCATCTCAAAGGGTTTAATGTCCCTTTAACATGTATGACTTCAAGGAGCGAAGAAAAATGCTTTGTTATAGAAATATCCAAATAAATGAAGCAACTGAATAGTTATTACAGTTCATAACACAATAAAGTTCAGGAGATAAGCATTTTTCTGAAAAAGAGGAAAAAGAAAACCAGACATTTTTTTCAGTGCAGACAATGTGGCTCTTAGAGTAAAATAATACGATGTGACACCCCCAACTCTCAAATACTCTGCAATGTTGTCTGGCGCCCATCTTAGCACAATGCTTTTATTGCAATTTTACGCTCTATAAACAAGCTCACTATTTGTAGGAGACAAGCACAATTGTTTAGTAAAGATATTTTTACTTCAAACCCAAAGAACGCTGAATCTTTAACCTTGAGATGCTCCCCAGGTTATTTTCCAATCTTTTTTTAAAGCTTTAGTGGATTGGATTTTCCCACGTTAAAGCCCTATTGGCTGTGGAAACACCCTTTCTCCCTTATCATATGGTTTATGGGCCATCCAAATCTACACAGCTTGCTACTGGAAAATAAAAATGAATTTCAGCACCCTCAACTTCTGATTTGTGTACTCAGATATTGGTTCTGATGAAACCTTACAAGATTCCTTCTAAAAAGTAATAGGCTTACTGCTGCTTGCACAACCTTGCACAGCAGAATTGCCTTCAGGATGGGATTCCACTGAACTCATAGAAGGTGCAAGATCCTATACATATTGCTACTGATAATGGCAGAGCTGCAGCATAGTGACAACCCTGTTTCTATCAATAGTGTGGGGTCAGATATCAAAATTTTAACAATTCAAAAGCAGCTTCTGTAATGCTCGTGGGATATTCCACGATCAGACCAAACTTGGCCAGTAGTCTTCTTATCCCGGCGTCAAGTAGAATGATGGGAAATAACCCAGAGCAGAGAAAGAGTTTGTAAAATGAGGTAAGTAGTACTCAAAGCAGGCAGGGTAGTACACAGTGGCAACAGGAAGGTAATCCAGCAGTATGGCAGTTCAGGGGTAAACCAATAGAAGGACCGGGAACAGGCAGGAGTCCGCAACAAAAGGATATCCAGCAGTAAAACGATAGAATGATCAGACAGGCAGAGTTCATCAACAGTAAAGCAGTCCAGCAATTCAGGGGTTAAGGCAAGCAAAGTAGTGAAAACAGGCAGAGTTCAACAACGGTAAGGCAATCCAGGGGTTAAGGCAAGCAGCATAGTCAAACAGGCAGCGCTCATCAGCGGTAAGGCAATCCAGCAATTCAGGGGTTAAGGCAAGCAGCGTAGTCACACAGGCAGAGTTCATCAACAGTTAAGCAATCCAGCAATTCAGGGGTTAAGGCATGCAGCGTAGTCAAACAGGCAGAGTTAGTCAACAGTTAATCAATACAGCAATTCAGCATACAGATAAACAGCACACAGGAGCACAAGTAGTAACACCTATACTTGGGCACAGGTGAGAGAGACTGAGGCCTTTACATAGGGAAGACAGGGCGGGTGGTGACGATGTCATCACTGTGCTGCAGTTACACTGCCGTATCCCTAGCAACAGGAGGAGTGCCTGTGTCCATGGCAATGGCCACAGCAGAGCAGAGGAGCAGCGTGACTGCTTCCCCCAAAGTGCAATAAAACATAACAACCAGTGATCGGATCCCTAAACTACAATTAACCCTAACTGCCAGTGTTCTGCTACAAAAATCCCTAACAATTAACCTGTTTCAGCATAAATAACCCCCACCTTGACCCTATTCCACAAAAATACCCCACAACACCCAACAAACCCTCTATGTGATCTCCCATATGTGACCCCATAAACCCAACCCCCTCTAAACAACCAACCTGCTCAAAAACTATGTCTAGTAGATGCTATACCAGCTACCATTACAAATATCCCCTCAACAACAAAAAGTAACCCTCAGGTAAGCTTGTCCTTCCAAGCTATCTCTTTTCACACTTGGGGGTCCATTTATTAAGCAGCGTATGCTGCTTTGGAGCCCCATCGTTTCAGGTCCGCCTGAAATGGAAGTTATGAAGCAGTGGTCGTTAGGTGGTGGACTGAAATCATCCCGATACGATCGGGATGATTGATGGCCCCTGCTAGCAGCTGATTGGCCATCAGTGAGCAGGGGGCAGCGTATGCTGTCTGCATTTAGCGAGGTTGAGCGGACATAATTCGCTACAGCGGATCATGTCAGCTCGACCTTTGTTAAATCTACCCCAAATGCAACTACAATTTATTTTTTACAATGAATCTTTGACTCTTCTGTTTCATTCCCACCCTAACATTTAGGTAGTAAATGCCTCCTGTATCAGTTTGTATTCTCAAGCCTCTAATATTTTATTTATCTGGATAATATCAATGTGAATACATGTTATATATTGTGTTCTGCTTGCTCCTGAACTAATATGTTGTCCTATTCCCTCCTATTTTCTAGACAGTCGAAACAAGCATCTTCATTAACCTCTTGTTTTGCAGGTACATTTTCCAAACAATGCAATTATTCCTTAGCTATCAATATAACCCATGTATCTTATTGACAATATGTAGGATTGTATCTTTTTTTTTTTTTTTTTTTTTCCTTAGAGAAATTGACATCTTTCTTAAAGTAAACTTTAAAGTAGCATTAGAAGGAAAAAAGTGATACTTTTATTGCCTAACGAAAAAGGAAATTTTTGAAAGCTTCATCAACTTCAACATTTAAGAATATCTAGATGCATTTATTGCAGGGTGGATTTGAGTTAAATCAAATTAATTGAAATCACTAGTCAGTAACACTTGATATAAATAATTGTTTTCTACACAAAGGTTTCATTTTTAGAATAACTTTTCAGATTATTTTTCCAGATATATCAAAAAAATTACAGATTTAGTTAAATACTATTAGAAATACATAGATAATTATGAAATTATTGGGAGGTGAGCTATCTCCAGTTTAATAGGTTAATCATTCCTTTTCAATTAGTTTTTCAGCTGTACTTTATTGGAATAATCATTACCCTAATAATAATTTAAATATTTTTTTTAACTAAAGAAAAATAATCATTACCTTAATAATAATAATTTATATTAATTTATTTTTTAAAAGGGACATGAAACTCAAAATATGTCTTTATCGTTTTAGGCAGGAACATACAATTTTAAACAATCGTCCAATTTACTTCTATCATTAAATTTGCCTTTTTCGTTTGGTATCCTCTGTTGAAGGAGCAATAATGTACTACTTGGAGCTAGCTGAACACATCCAGTGAGCCAATGAGAAGAAGCATATATCTGCAGCCACCAATCAGCAATTATCTCCAAGTAGTGAATTACTGCTCCTGAGCCTAACTAGGTATCTATTTTTATCAAAAAATACCAAAAGAACAAAGCAAATGAAATAAAATAAGTAAATTGTAAAGTTGTTTAAGACTGTATGTTATATTTGAATAATGAAATAAAAATGTTCAGTTTCATGTCCCTTTAACTACTGAAAAAACATAATTTATGCTTACCTGATAAATTAATTTCTTTCATAGTGGTGAAAGGTCATAATCCATTACACCTGGGAATTACTCTTCTTTACCACTAGGAGGAGGCAAAGATTTCCGAAAATCCAAATAGCTATATAAAGCCCCATCCACCTCACAGGTACCTCAGTCTAATGTATAGCCAAGCAAATGAGGTAGGGAAAAGTAGTAAGAGCACTAAAAAGGAGCAGGGAAATAAAATGAGCTTAAAGGGACAGTCAAGTAAAAAAAAAAAAAAAAAAACTGTCATGATTGAAATAGGGCATGCAATTTTAAACAACTTTCCAATTTACTTTTATCACCAATTTTGCTTTGTTCTTTTGGTATTCTTAGATGAAAGCTAAACCTAGGAGGTTCATATGCTAATTTCTTAGACCTTGAAGGCCGCCTCTAATCTAAATGCATTTTGACAGCTTTTCACCACTAGAGGGTGTTAGTTCATGTGTTTCATATAGATAACATTGAGCTCACGCACATGAAGCTCCTAGGAGTGAGCACTGATTGACTAAAATAGCAAGTCAGTTAAAATAACCAAAATAAGGGGGCAGTTTGCAGAGGCATAGATACAAGGTAATTACAGAGGTAAAAGGTGTATTATTATAACTGTGTTGGTTATGCAAAACTGGGCAATGGTAAATAAAGGGATTATCTATCTTTTTAAACAATAACATTTTTGGTGTTTACTATCCCTTTAAGGAAAAAAAATAACACCAAAAACATACGGTGCGGTCTAAACTATTAGAAGGCTTATCCTCAGAACTTTTAGAGATTTTAAAGGGACATGCCACCCATATTTTTTATTTTATGATTTAGAAAGAGAATTCAATTTTAAACATCTTTCTAATTTACTTATATTATCTAATTTGTTTTATTCTCTTGATATTCTTTGATGAAAAGCATATCTAGATATGCTCACTAGCTGCTGATTGGTTGCTGCACATAGAAGCATCATGTGATTGGCTTACCATGTGCATTGCTTTTTCTTCAAATAAGGATATTTAAAAAATGAAGCAAAATAAATTATGGAAGTAAATTGTAATGTTGTTTAAATTTCAATTCTCTATATGAATCATGAAAGAAAGATTTTGGGTTTAGTGGCCCTTTAACCCCTAAAGTAAGTAAAACCTCTTTCAAAAGAAAATTGATACAAAAAAAAAAGGTGATGTATCAGGTTCAACTTCAGAGGAGGATTCCTCATAATCAGAGGAAACCTTCCCCTCTGAAGAAACAGCAGTATTCATGGCCTCAGGAGACATAGCACTAGTAGAAAGTAAAATTCTGAACTGACCTATCTTACATCTACTTGAAGGTGTAAGAGCTGCCAACACTACAGAAACTGCAGATCTGTAGAGCTCCCCTGTAAAGAACGAACAGAAGGAGCAGTAATACCCATAGAAGCAACATTAGGCTGAACTAAATGCATTAACATAATTAAACATGAGTGCAGAAAATAAACCCTCTACAAAAAAATATTTTACCAAACCTTTAAAGATCCAAACATGCAAAGAAAAGAGAGGGTGAGTCTACAAGAGTCAGTTATATATATTGTGGCAATAATAAGAGAGAAAGATGCAAAATAATATATCTGTACACAGTTGTATACAAACAATTAAAAAAAACATAATTTATGCTTACCTGATAAATTTATTTCTCTTGTAGTGTATTCAGTCCACGGGTCATCCATTACTTATGGGATTATATCTCCTTCCCAACAGGAAGTTGCAAGAGGATCACCCAAGCAGAGCTGCTATATAGCTCCTCCCCTCACATGTCATATCCAGTCATTTGACCGAAACAAGACAAGAAAGGAGAAACCATAGGGTGCAGTGGTGACTGTAGTTTGAATTAAAATTTAGATCTGCCTTAAAAGACAGGGCGGGCCGTGGACTGAATACACTACAAGAGAAATAAATTTATCAGGTAAGCATAAATTATGTTTTCTCTTGTTAAGTGTATTCAGTCCACGGGTCATCCATTACTTATGGGATACCAATCCCAAAGCTAAAGTACACGGATGATGGGAGGGACAAGGCAGGAACTTTAAACGGAAGGAACCACTGCCTGTAGAACCTTTCTCCCAAAAACAGCCTCTGAAGAAGCAAAAGTGTCAAATTTGTAAAATTTTGAAAAAGTGTGAAGGGAAGACCAAGTTGCAGCCTTGCAAATCTGTTCAACAGAGGCCTCATTCTTAAAGGCCCAGTCTCTGATGCACTTGGTGCCACAATATCACGCGCCTCCTGAGCGGGAGGCGAAGGTACTGACACGTGAGGAGAGTTAGTCGGCATAACTTCCCCCTCGTTGTCTGGTGATAATTTCTTTACAGATATAGATTGACTTTTATTCAAAATGACATCAATACATTTAGTACACATTTCTGTGGGGCTCCACATTGGCCTTCAAACATAGTGAACAAACAGATTCATCTGTGTCAGACATGTTTAAACAGACTCGCAATGAGACTAGCAAGCATGGAAAATCCTTTCAAATAAATTTACAAGCAATATAAAAAACGCTACTGCGCCTTTAAGAAGCACAAAAAAACGTCACAGTTGAAATAACAATGAACCAAATCAGTTATAGCAACCAAATTTTCACAGTAAATGTATTAAGTTAGAAAAGTATTGCACCCACTAGCAAATGGATGATTAACCCCGTAATACCCAAAAACGGATAATCAATTTAACAATTAACGTTTTTATCACAGTCAAACACACTGTCACAGGTCTGCTGTGACTGATTACCTCCCTCAAAATGAATTTTGAAGACCCCTGAGCTCTCTAGAGACGTCCTGGATCAAGGAGGAAGAAGCAGGAAGACTGAAACTGAATTTTTACTGCGCAAAAAAGCGCTAAAAAAGGCTCCTCCCACTCCTATTACAACAGTGGGAAACCTCAGTTAATCGTTTCTATATAGAAATAAACAACAGCCATGTGGAAAATCATGCCCCAAAAGATTTATCACCAAAGTACCTCACAAAAAACGAATAACATGCCAGTAAACGTTTTAAACATACACTTTAAAGGTTAGGTAGTGTTATTAATAAGCCTGCTACCAGTCGCTTCTACTGCAGTTAAGGCTTATACAATACTTCAGTATTAACAGTATTTTCTTAGTCAAATTCCATTCCTTAGAAAATTACTTATTGTACAAACATTCATCAGCCTGATACCAGTCGCTGCTGCATTTAAGGCTGTACATACATTACATCGGTATCAGCAGTATTTTCTTAGTCAATTCCATTCCTTAGAAAAATTATTTACTGCACATACCTTGTTTGCAGGACTCCCCACATGCTATTCCCTTTCTGAAAGTTACCCCACTCCTCAGAATGTGCGAGAACAGCCAGTGGATCTTAGTTACTTCTGCTAAGATCATAGAAAACGCAGGCAGATTCTTCTTCTAAATACTGCCTGAGAACAAACAGCACACTCCGGTGCCATTTAAAATAACAAACTTTTGATTGAAGAAATAAACTAAGTATAAAAAACACCACAGACCTCTCACAACGACCTATCTAGTTGAGTTGCAAGAGAATGACTGGATATGACATGTGAGGGGAGGAGCTATATAGCAGCTCTGCTTGGGTGATCCTCTTGCAACTTCCTGTTGGGAAGGAGATATAATCCCATAAGTAATGGATGACCCATGGACTGAATACACTTAACAAGAGAAATGTTATTAAAATTCTGGGGCGGAGCTTGACCATGCAGGAACATGGACGGGTAGTACCCTAGCTCCGTAAAATCTTTTCCTTTCCATCGGATTAACAGCCAGCTGCATGTAATTCAAAACAATAGTGAACTTGCTTAAGGCTTACAGAACAAACAGGTACCCATATAAATGTTACACAGCACATAACAGAGGAGTTGTTGAGACTTCATTGTAAGGCTGCACATTACATCGGAGACAGACACCATACTGGTAGGCTTATGCTAGCACTGATCACGCTATCTGGACTGAGCTGAAAACAGACAGGTAGGTCCCTGCTGGGATGAGACTTTGAGACTTGCTAGAACACGCTACCGGAACAGTGCCTCTCACAGAGCGGATTGACAGAGAGACCGCAGGGCTGCAAACAGACACATAGCGATAGTGGAAAGAAAACTCAGATGTCGCTGAGCCACGTGGATCGCATATCACTGAGGCCTGTGCTGGTAACTAACCTGACAACACCACAGAGCCTGCGGCAAAGGATTGACATAAAATTTAACAGAAATCCGCAACACAGCACTAAGAGTGTCATTTTTAATAGTAGTAAAAGCACTCCAGATAAGCTATTCCTTATTTAATACAACGATAGCGAACTCACTGATACTTATATTCAAAAGAGATGGCCTCTAAAAGAATTACCAAAGCGGAGAAAGGCAATAACAATAAAAGTACTATTCACTCCAGCAACCTTAATGCCTTTTTTCCCCTCACAAGAGCAACCAGATCATGAGATTAAAAAGACAATACAGCCCAATGCTGAAATGGACACGGGCCCACAACAGAGCCTGCAATCACAGTCTCTACCACAAGATCAACTGCTCAATATTCAGGCCACAATTCAAAACCTGTCATCTAAGTCGGATATTGCGGACCTCAAGACATTTATAAAGACAGAACTCTCAGCAGTCAGGAGAGAAATTAATGAACTGGGTCCTAGGATTGAAGATTTGGAAGCAGGACAAGACACTCTTAACACAATGGTTTCTTCTGTTGAGGGCTGCTTAGCCCAACATGCTACTTCTTTATACTCCCTCCAAGAAAAGGTTGAAGACCTCGAAAATCGAGGAAGAAGAAACAACTTAAGGATCCGAGGGATAGCGGAAACAGTGGATCCAGGAAACTTGCTATCATACCTTATAGACTTTTTTAATTATCTGGCTAACTCCACGCAAATATCAGAGATCTCTATAGAAAGGGCTCATAGGGCGCTACGTCCCAAACCAACTATAAATGCACCCCCCAGGGATGTCATCGTGAAGCTCCTTCATTTCAGGGACAGAGAACTGATCTGGTCATCTGCTAGAACATCGCGTTCCATCAAATACAAAGACCAAGAATTGCAGGTATATCAGGATCTTTGCCCTGCAACGATTGAAAAGAGAAAAGCAGCAAAGTTCCTCACAACTGTTCTACAAGAACACAAGATCAAGTACAGATGGGGATTCCCCTTCAGTGATATCATATCTCACGCAGGAAAGCAACTCATTTAGACCCAGCAGACCTTGCATCGATAAATAGAATCCTCAACATTCAAGTCCTGCACCCTACGACTGCAACGGATACCGATGACAACATATCATCACCCCCAACGAAAACAAATTTACTCAAAGAACAGAGATCGCACTGGATCACAGTTCACCACAAGAAAAACTCACACGTTCCCAGAGAAAGCCGAGATCCCCCAACATGAAGGAAAGGAAAAAGATGATTTGATCTTCTATTTTATCTCAGCTCAGAGAATCAGATAAGTACCTTAGATATATGGACACTTGTCTCTGGGACCCATACTTGGGACCTTTACTAATGTACTCTAAACAAAGAGACTCTATAATCTATGCATACTCCTATTGTTATTATGTATGTTGTTTATTGTCATTATTATCCTACCTAGGAAATTGTCAAAAATATTTCTTGTTGCAGCTAAAGATACCTCTCTAGAAAAAGCCTTGAGTGCCTTCGATGTCACCTATCTTAGCAATCATCAGATTTGTAAGTACATACTACCCACATGATACTACATAACACCGACACTTCAATGCACATATTGTCAGTTAACGCGAAAAGTTTCAACTCCCCAAAAAAAGAAATATAGCTCTGACCGAATTTAAAAGACTGAAAGGTGACATAATACTCCTACAGGAAACCCATTTCCTGAAAGGAAAAGAACCCAAGACATTTCATTATAAATTCGGTACCAGCTTTTATGCTTCAAACCCCAAAAAGAAAACACAAGGTGTGGGAATCCTCATCAAAAAGGGAGTGCCATTTCGAGATAATAAGATACTTAGAGATAGGGAGGGTCGCTATATAGCGATCAAAGGTCTCCTATATGGTCGCCCAGTTACTATCATATCTATGTATGTCCCTCCAGCGAAACAATACCCGTTTCTTAAAAAACTGACAAACAAAATTTTAGAGTTCTCAAGTGACACCCTATTGATGGGTGGGGACTTGAACATGGCATTGAACCCTACATTAGACTGCTCTTCCACACATTCTTCCCTCCCGTCCCGTACACTGCAGAAGGCACAATTACTTCTAAAACAACTCACGGCAAAAGACACCTGGAGAACATTACACCCTGAATCCAGAGATTTCACATTTTTCTCCTACCCACATAAGCTTTATACACGTATAGATTATATATTCACAGATGTCACAGGGATGTGTATGTTCAGGTCAGCAAAAATTACTCCAATAACATGGTCGGATCATAATCTAGTGCACTGCTCCTTCAACTGGCCCTCGAAGCCAATCGAAGATTTTATATGGAAGTTAGATGAGTATATGTTACACGACATAGAACTAAAAGATAAGCTAACAGAACGCATCACTGAATATTTTCAGTTGAACACAGCAGCAGACACTTCGCCCCAGAACAATTGGAAAGTACATAAAGCCATCATAAGAGGAGAACTTATTGCATATAAGGCCAGAAAGAATAAAATCAAAAGAGAAAAAATAAACGCCCTCATAACATCCATAGAAGATATTGAATCTCAACATAAATTACATCCTGAGGATGCACAAATTTTAGAAACACTTTCCGACAAGAAGAAAGAATTAGCCTCAATACTCAACAAGGACATTGTCAGACAAAGCTTACACTTAAAATGTCAAATATATGACTCACACAACAAACCAGGTAGATCTTTGGCTCAACTTATAAAGAAAAAAACATAGCGTATATATTACATGTTAAAGACAAACAAGGACGCCACTATAACACATCTCATTCTATAGCTTCTGCATTTAGATCCTATACAGAAAGTATAGACCGCTATTTGCCGCAATTACATTTGCCCAAAATCACACAAGACCAAGTAGATAGACTAGCGGAACCATTCACTATAGATGAAATGTCTAACACCATAAAGGATCTGTCCACGTGTAAAGCCCCGGGCCCCGACGGTTTCTCCTATTATGCCAAATTTAAAGATCTATTAGCCCCTCACCTTCTCACATATTATAACATATTATAAATCATGTCTTTTCCAAAACAGCACTAGAAGCACATATCATCCTGATACCCAAACCAGGGAAACCCTTAGATGACCCTGCCAGCTATCGGCCGATTTCCCTACTGAACGCCGACGTAAAATTTTTTGCGAAGATCCTGGCGACGAGATTAAACAGGGTTATCTCAGACCTGATACACCCAGACAAAATAGAGTTCATCCTGGGAAGGGAGGCGAAAGATGGCACGGTCAGGGCCTTAAACATCGCTCATTATGCACAGGAACATCAGATCCCGCTGGTCCTTTTATCTATGGATGCGGAAAAGGCATTTGACCGTGTCAGTTGGGACTTCCTACGTTCTACATTGCGACATATGGGTCTGGATAGCATTTTACACTGGGTGTTTGCACTCTATGCACAACCGACTGCAAGAATCCACCTTAATGGGGTCCTCTCAGAACCCTTCCAATTAACAAACGGTACCAGGCAGGGGTGCCTGCTTTCCCCCTTATTATTTGCATGCATAATAGAGAATCTAGCCACAAAAATGAAACAATGCAGATATCCAAGGCATCCAGATTAAACACCAGTCTTACACAATCACCTTATATGCCAACGATGTCCTTCTATCGTTAACAAACCCGGTACACTCTATCCCCATCATTATCACAGAACTTCAAACCTTTCATAACCTTTCAAATTTCCTAATAAATCTAACTAAATCTGAAATTTTTAATATAACATTAGACCAGAACACACTAACAGAAGCTGAGAAGGTCACCCCGTTTAAATGATGCTCTAAAACTCTCAAATACTTAGAAATTAATATCACCCCTCATTAGATTTGCTTTTCCATCACAACTTTAACCCCTTAGTGACCAGACCACTTTTCAATTTGTTGACCATCTGGGACCAAGGCTATTTTTGCATTTCTGCGATGTTTGTGTTTAACTGTAATTTTCCTCTTACTCATTTACTGTACCCACACATATTATATACTGTTTTTCTCGCCATTAAATGGACTTTCTAAAGATATGATTATTTTCATCATATCTTATAATTTACTATAAAAAAAAATATAAAATATGAGGAAAAAATGAAAAAAAATGCACTTTTTCTAACTTTGAGCCCCAAAATCTCTTACACATCTACAACCACCATAAAATACCAATGCTAAACAGTTTCTAAATTTTGTCCTGAGTTTATAAATACCCAATGTTTACATGTTCTTTGCTTTTTTTGCAAGTTATAGGGCAATAAGTACAAGTAGCGCTTTGCTATTTCAAAACCATGTTTTTTCAAAATTGGCGATAGTTACATTGTAACACCAATATCTGTCATGAATCCCTGAATAACCCTTCAAATGTATATATTTTTTAAAAGAAGACAACCTAAAGTATTAAACTTGGGGTATTTTGACTTTTTTCATGCAACCATTTTACCACCAATCTATGCCAAAGTTTGGGGGGGGGGAAAAAATAATTTGATTTTTTTACAAAATAGCAATTTAAGAATACATTTACTGATAATATTAAGGGTTACTGCCAAATAACACCCTCATATGTCTTCAGCAGCATCTCCTGGGTACAGTGATACCACCCATGTATAGGTGTGTCGGGTTCTCGGGGGGCTAAAAGCTCTTATTTTTAGGGAGCGCATTCCAGTTTTTCAACTTGGAATTTTCACATCGGTCATCATGCACCCATGTCCTATTTGGGACATTTCTGAAGCTGGTCAATGGAATTTACCCCCATCAAACCATATATTTTTGAAAAGTAGACACCCTAGGGTATTTCAAATGCTTGTATTTTAACACTTTCCATGCACTAATTCAACCACCAGTCTTTGTCAAACTTTTGGGTAGTCATTATTTTGTGTTATTTTTCACACACATTGTACTTTAGGCATGGATTCTCAGTTCCTGTTATGTGTTACTACCAAAAAAAACCTCAATATGTGTTCAACAACATCTCCTGAGTACAGTGATACCACCCATGTATAGGTGTGTCGGGTTCTCTGGGGGCTAAAAGGCCTTAATTTTAGGAAGCGCATTCCAGTTTTTCAACTTGGAATTTTCACATCGGTCATCATGCACCCATGTCCTATTTGGGACATTTCTGAAGCTGGTCAATGGAATTTACCCCCATCAAACCATATATTTTTTAAAAGTAGACACCCTAGGGTATTTCAAATGCTTGTATTTTAACACTTTCCATGCACTAATTCAACCACCAGTCTTTGTCAAACTTTTGGGTAGTCATTATTTTGTGTTATTTTTCACACACATTGTACTTTAGGCATGGATTCTCAGTTCCTGTTATGTGTTACTACCAAAAAAACCCTCAATATGTGTTCAACAACATCTCCTGAGTACAGTGATACCACCCATGTATAGGTGTGTCGGGTTCTCTGGGGGCTAAAAGGCCTTAATTTTAGGAAGCGCATTCCAGTTTTTCAACTTGGAATTTTCACATCGGTCATCATGCACCCATGTCCTATTTGGGACATTTCTGAAGCTGGTCAATGGAATTTACCCCCATCAAACCATATATTTTTGAAAAGTAGACACCCTAGGGTATTGCAAATGCTTGTATTTTAACACTTTCCATGCACTAATTCAACCACCAGTCTTTGTCAAACTTTTGGGTAGTCTTTATTTTGTGTTATTTTTCACACACATTGTACTTTAGGCATGGATTCTCAGTTCCTGTTATGTGTTACTGCCAAAAAACACCTCAATATGTGTTCAACAACATCTCCTGAGTACAGTGATACCACCCATGTATAGGTGTGTTGGGTTCTCTGGGGGCTAGAAGGCCTTATTTTTAGGAAGCGCATTCCAGTTTTTCAACTTGGAATTTTCACATCGGTCATCATGCACCCATGTCCTATTTGGGACATTTCTGAAGCCGGTCAATGAAATTTACCCCCATAAAACCATATATTTTTGAGAAGTAGACCCCCTAGGGTATTTGAAATGCTGGTATTTTCACACTTTCCATGAACTTATTTAACCACCAGTCTTTGTCAAACTTTTGGGTAGTCATTTTTTTGTGTTATTTTTCACACACATTGTACTTTAGGCATGGATTCTCAGTTCCTGTTATGTGTTACTGCCAAAAAACACCTCAATATGTGTTCAACAACATCTCCTGAGTACAGTGATACCACCCATGTATAGGTGTGTTGGGTTCTCTGGGGGCTAGAAGGCCTTATTTTTAGGAAGCGCATTCCAGTTTTTCAACTTGGAATTTTCACATCGGTCATCATGCACCCATGTCCTATTTGGGACATTTCTGAAGCCGGTCAATGAAATTTACCCCCATAAAACCATATATTTTTGAGAAGTAGACCCCCTAGGGTATTTGAAATGCTGGTATTTTCACACTTTCCATGAACTTATTTAACCACCAGTCTTTGTCAAACTTTTGGGTAGTCATTTTTTTGTGTTATTTTTCACACACATTGTACTTTAGGCATGGATTCTCAGTTCCTGTTATGTGTTACTGCCAAAAAACACCTCAATATGTGTTCAACAACATCTCCTGAGTACAGTGATACCACCCATGTATAGGTGTGTCGGGTTCTCTGGGGGCTAAAAGGCCTTAATTTTAGGAAGCGCATTCCAGTTTTTCAACTTGGAATTTTCACATCGGTCATCATGCACCCATGTCCTATTTGGGACATTTCTGAAGCTGGCCAATGGAATTTACCCCCATCAAACCATATATTTTTTAAAAGTAGACACCCTAGGGTATTTCAAATGCTGGTATTTTAACACCTTTCCATGCACTAATTCAACCACCAGTCTTTGTCAAACTTTTGGGTAGTCATTTTTTTGTGTTATTTTTCACACACATTGTACTTTAGGCATGGATTCTCAGTTCCTGTTATGTGTTACTGCCAAAAAACACCTCAATATGTGTTCAACAACATCTCCTGAGTACAGTGATACCACCCATGTATAGGTGTGTTGGGTTCTCTGGGGGCTAGAAGGCCTTATTTTTAGGAAGCGCATTCCAGTTTTTCAACTTGGAATTTTCACATCGGTCATCATGCACCCATGTCCTATTTGGGACATTTCTGAAGCCGGTCAATGAAATTTACCCCCATAAAACCATATATTTTTGAGAAGTAGACCCCCTAGGGTATTTGAAATGCTGGTATTTTCACACTTTCCATGAACTTATTTAACCACCAGTCTTTGTCAAACTTTTGGGTAGTCATTTTTTTGTTATTTTTCACACACATTGTACTTTAGGCATGGATTCTCAGTTCCTGTTATGTGTTACTGCCAAAAAACACCTCAATATGTGTTCAACAACATCTCCTGAGTACAGTGATGCCACCCATGTATAGGTGTGTCGGGTTCTCTGGGGGCTAAAAGGCCTTAATTTTAGGAAGCGCATTCCAGTTTTTCAACTTGGAATTTTCACATCGGTCATCATGCACCCATGTCCTATTTGGGACATTTCTGAAGCTGGCCAATGGAATTTACCCCCATCAAACCATATATTTTTGAAAAGTAGACACCCTAGGGTATTTCAAATGCTGGTATTTTAACACTTTCCATGCACTAATTCAACCACCAGTCTTTGTCAAACTTTTGGGTAGTCATTTTTTTGTGTTATTTTTCACACACATTGTACTTTAGGCATGGATTCTCAGTTCCTGTTATGTGTTACTGCCAAAAAACACCTCAATATGTGTTCAACAACATCTCCTGAGTACAGTGATACCACCCATGTATAGGTGTGTTGGGTTCTCTGGGGGCTAGAAGGCCTTATTTTTAGGAAGCGCATTCCAGTTTTTCAACTTGGAATTTTCACATCGGTCATCATGCACCCATGTCCTATTTGGGACATTTCTGAAGCCGGTCAATGAAATTTACCCCCATAAAACCATATATTTTTGAGAAGTAGACCCCCTAGGGTATTTGAAATGCTGGTATTTTCACACTTTCCATGAACTTATTTAACCACCAGTCTTTGTCAAACTTTTGGGTAGTCATTTTTTTGTGTTATTTTTCACACACATTGTACTTTAGGCATGGATTCTCAGTTCCTGTTATGTGTTACTGCCAAAAAACACCTCAATATGTGTTCAACAACATCTCCTGAGTACAGTGATACCACCCATGTATAGGTGTGTTGGGTTCTCTGGGGGCTAGAAGGCCTTATTTTTAGGAAGCGCATTCCATTTTTTACACTTCCCATTTTCACATCCCATGCACCCATGTTCTATTTAAGACATTTCTGAAGCCGGCCAATGTAATTTACCCCCATAAAACCATATATTTTTGAAAAGTAGACATCCTAGGGTATTTCAAATGCAGGTGTTTTAACACTTTCCATACACTAATTCAACCACTAGTCTTTGTCAAACTATTGGGCATTCATTTCTTTGTGTTATTTTTCACATACATTGTACTTTAGACATGGATTCACAGCTCCTGTTATGTGTTACTACCAAAGAAGACACCAATATGTGGTCACCAACATCTCCTGAGTTCAGTGATACCACCTATGCATAGGTTTGGTGGCTTGTTTGGGCGGTGCAATGCCAAATGTCTGACATGTGTTTGTGATTTTTTTTCACATTTAACATATTTTCTTTGCCTATCGTCTTTTAACATACCCCAATTTATTTGTTTTCCATAAATGTGATTATATTTAAAAAGTTGACCCCCCAAGGTATTATACATGGAGTGGTTTGATGACTTTGATGCAACCGTTTTAGCCCAAAAAATTGGAGAAAGTATATGGTGGTAATTTTTCAATTTTCATTGTTACAGACACATTGCTTTTTTACTATGATTTAGGAGAGACTGTTGTAAGTTATTGCAAAAGAATACTTCAGGTTGTTTTCTGCAAGGCACCCTGAGTACACCTATGCCCCCCATGCATAGGTTTGCCAGGATTTTGGGAAGGTTATGTTACATGATTTTAGTTATTAAAAATGAGAGTATTTCTTCTGATAGGCCTATCTTTAGTTTGGGGCCTATCACATACCCCACTTTTATTTATTGCATTCAAAGTGTATATTTTTTAAATGTTGACACCCCAAGGTATTGTATATGGTGTGCTTTGATGCCTTTGAAGCAACCGTTTTAGCCCAAAAAATTGGAGAAAGTATATGGTGGTAATTTTTCAATTTTCATTTTTACAGACACATTGCTTTTTGACTATGATTTAGGAGAGATTGTTGTAAGTGATTGCAAAAGAATACTTCAGGTTGTTTTCTGCAAGGCACCCTGAGTACACCTATGCCCCCCATGCATAGGTTTGCCAGGATTTTGGGAAGGTTATGTTACAATTTTATGACTTGTGATTTTAGTTATTAAAAATGAGAGTATTTCTTCTGATAGGCCTATCTTTAGTTTGGGGCCTATCGCATACCCCACTTTTATTTATTGCATTCAAAGTGTATATTTTTTAAATGTTGACACCCCAAGGTATTGTATATGGTGTGCTTTGATACCTTTGAAGCAACCGTTTTAGCCCAAAAAATTGGAGAAAGTGTATGGTGGTAATTTTTCAATTTTCATTTTTACAGACACATTGCTTTTTGACTATAATTTAGGAGAGACTGTTGTAAGTTATTACAAAAACATACTTCAGGTTGTTTTCTGCAAGGCACCCTGAGAACACCTATGTCCCCCATGCATAGGTTTGACAGGGGTTTTGGTTAAAAAAAAACAGGCCCAATTTTAGAAAAAAATAGAGTAGTGAAATGTAAAAATCTGGCACAGTAAAAGTAAAAAAAACAAAAAAACATCTAACTGTAAACATAACCAAAAAAATATATATATATATATGTAACAGCAAATGTATTTATTTTTTTAAAAATTGACCATTGTATGGTACCGCTTGAAGCAGTCCCCAATGCAGAGTGCAGGCTGTCCAGGGCAATCAGGACAGTAATATATGGTGTCCCTTCTCTTCCCCCTCTTGGTACAGACTCTGCATTTTTTTTGTGGTTTCTGCTTTGTGGCAGTAGGGGGGATTTTAAAAATAAAATGGGTAGCCCCAACTCTGCTCTCTCCCATCACCGCCCGGGGAGCAGGTGCATCATGGTACAAAATCCCCGTAATAATCTGGAGCTGAAACTGTAAAAAAGTCTTTTTAACTCTGGGGTTTGCTTTTTTGAACAACAAAAAAGCGTTGTGGGTTGCAATCTGCATTAGGTAAATTGCAACCTTTTTGTACCAGGCCCTTGTCTTCCGCATAATTAGGTAGGGCTGCAGCAGCTGATCAGCCAGATCAACCCCACCCATATGCCGGTTATAAGACTTGATGCACACTGGCTTCCTTATGATCTCAGCTCTGCCACGTACAGAAACCGCCACCGTCCTCTCTGTGTGGATGGTGGTAAGAAGGTATACATCCTTCTTGTCTCTGTACTTCAGTGCCAACAGCTCCTCTTGGTGCAGAGCTGAGGTCTCCCCCCTTCGTAGCCGGGTGCGAACAAGCTGTCCTGGGAAACCTGCGCGGTTCTTTTTAATTGTACCGCAAGCTACTGTATCAAAGCAATACAGTAGCTTGAACAAAAGGACACTTGTATAAAAATTGTCTAAGTACAAGTGATACCCTTTGTTCATTAGGGGTAATATCAGGTCCCAGACAATCTTGCCAGTGGTTCCCATATGTTCTGGGCAACCTGGAGGGTCAAGGTGGCTATCCTTTCCCTCATACACCCGGAAGGCCTGAGTATAGTCTCGCTGTCACAGAGCTTATACACCTTTACCCCATATCTGGAGCGTTTGGAAGGAATATACTGCTTGAATCCCAGCCTTCCCTTATACTTCATTAGGGATTCATCAACGCATATATTCCTTCCAGGTGTATAAGCCTCTGCAAACCTGGCAGAAAAGTGGGTTATCAGGGGGCGGATTTTATACAGCCTGTCAAATTGGGGATGCTCCCTAGGGGGGCACAGGCTGTTGTCGCTGAAGTGCATGAAATGCAGAATCATTTCATACCTCTTCCTCGACATAGTCTGGGAGAAAATGGGGGTAGAGCAGATGGGGCTAGTACTCCAGTAGGAGCGAATGGAGGGTTTCTTTATGATGCCCATCAGCATAGTCAATGCCCAGAATTTTTTGAATTCTGGCACATTGATGGGGGCCCATTGCTGCTTTGCCAAATATGTTCCAGGCTTTGCAGCACGGAACTGATGGGCATATAAATTAGTTTGGGCGACAATGTTCCCCAATATATCATCGCCCAGAAACACTTCCAGAAACTGCTGGGGGCTAAAACCTGCCACATCTATATTTATGCCAGCATTTGCTGTGAAGGGTGGGATATCTGGCCTCTGGAGATGAGGCGTTACCCACTCTTCAGCAGCAATGGCAGCAACACGCCTCCTTCTGGCAGGGGGGCTAGCAGGGGGGCTGGCAGGGGGGCTTGCAGGGGGGCTAGCAGCCACAGATACATCACTATCAGTTGAGACTGCATCTAGTGATGTATCTGAGCACATGGCAGGGTCAAAATTGGGGTCTGAGTCAGAAATAGAGGCATCTGACTCTGACGCAAGGATGGCATACGCCTCCTCAGCACTATATCTTTTCTGTGACATTTTTGTATCTGTCACAGAAAACAATTACTAAAAAAAATTAAATTAACTAAATTAATTAACTAAATTAACTAGCAAAAAAGTACAGCTATGCTACTGCCAGTGATTTATAGCGATCACTGGCAAGCTAGAGGTTAATGGCTCTGAAAATTAAATTAAATTAACTAAATGTTTCTGAAAAGAGCCTTTGGGTTTTTAAAAAATTACAACAACAAAATTAACCCCTAAAAAAATGCACAGACAGCAAAAAAGTACAGCTATGCAACTGCCAGTGATTTATAGCGATCACTGGCAAGCTAGGGGTTAATGGCTCTGAAAATTAAATTAAATTAACTAAATTAATTAACTAAATTAACTAGCAAAAAAGTACAGCTATGCTACTGCCAGTGATTTATAGCGATCACTGGCAAGCTAGGGGTTAATGGCTCTGAAAATTAAATTAAATTAACTAAATGTTTCTGAAAAGAGCCTTTGGGTTTTTAAAAAATTACAACAAAATTAACCCCTAAAAAAAATGCACAGACAGCAAAAAAGTACAGCTATGCAACTGCCAGTGATTTATAGCGATCACTGGCAAGCTAGGGGTTAATGGCTCTGAAAATTAAATTAAATTAACTAAATTAATTAACTAAATTAACTAGCAAAAAAGTACAGCTATGCTACTGCCAGTGATTTATAGCGATCACTGGCAAGCTAGGGGTTAATGGCTCTGAAAATTAAATTAAATTAACTAAATGTTTCTGAAAAGAGCCTT
Source organism: Bombina bombina (assembly GCF_027579735.1). Lineage (NCBI taxonomy): Eukaryota > Metazoa > Chordata > Amphibia > Anura > Bombinatoridae > Bombina > Bombina bombina. The sequence goes on along the minus strand of NC_069501.1, from coordinate 966,376,249 downwards.
TGGGTTTTTAAAAAATTACAACAACAAAATTAACCCCTAAAAAAATGCACAGACAGCAAAAAAGTACAGCTATGCAACTGCCAGTGATTTATAGCGATCACTGGCAAGCTAGGGGTTAATGGCTCTGAAAATTAAATTAAATTAACTAAATGTTTCTGAAAAGAGCCTTTGGGTTTTTAAAAAATTACAACAACAAAATTAACCCCTAAAAAAATGCACAGACAGCAAAATGCAGCAAAAAAAAAAGTGCACCTATGCTACTGCCAGTGATATATAGTGATCACTGGCAAGCTAGGGGTTAATGGCTCTGAAAATTAAATTAAATTAACTAAATGTTTCTGAAAAGAGCCTTTGGGTTTTTAAAAAATTACAACAACAAAATTAACCCCTAAAAAAATGCACAGACAGCAAAATGCAGCAAAAAAAAAGTGCACCTATGTTACTGCCAGTGATATATAGTGATCACTGGCAAGCTATGGGTTAATGGCTCTGAAAAGAGCCTTTGGTTCTATATTTTTTAACAAATAAAAGAAATAAATCTCTCTCTCTGCTAAATACAGGTCTTTCTCTCTCTCCAACAAAATGGCAAGTGAGGAGAGGGAGGGAGATCCACACTGATCATAGTCAATATTTACAAATATTGACATGATCAGACAAATGGGGTATTTTATTATTATTTTTTTTTTTAGGGTGGGAGGCTCAGATTGGGTGACCCTAGCTTGCCCCTATGATGATGCAGGCTAGGGACACCCCCAGAGGCCCCATGATGCACTGGGCATCGCCATCTTGGATGCCTAGTGAAGGGGGAGGGGGGGGGCTATTTAGGGCTTTTTTTATATTTTAAGCGTTTTTTTTTTTTTTATTATTTACCTTCATTTTATAACTAAGTGCCTCGACCCACCGAGGCACTTAGCACACAAGCAGAGCATCGGAAGCGTGTCCGATCGCTTCCGATGCTCTGAAACACTGCCGGGCTCCACGTGGAGCGAAACCGGAAGTGATCACTCGTGGGGGAGTGATCAATCCGGTCCCGGCACTCGGGAACAGTATTGCAGGATGCCTAGACATCAAGGCAAGCCTGCAATACTGTTAGAGCAGCTGGAAGCGATTTCGATCGCTTCCAGTGCTCTGTTAAACCGACGACGTATGCCATACGTCCTCGGTCGTTAAGTGCTTTTTTTTTGAGGACGTATGGCATACGTCGTCGGTCGTTAAGGGGTTAAACCCCTGAGGAATACAATAATAAACGACTTATCCAGATGGAGAAACAAAAGAATTTTGTGGATGGGACGTATTAATTTGCTAAAAACAGAATTTATGTTTACCTGATAAATTACTTTCTCCAACGGTGTGTCCGGTCCACGGCGTCATCCTTACTTGTGGGATATTCTCTTCCCCAACAGGAAATGGCAAAGAGCCCAGCAAAGCTGGTCACATGATCCCTCCCAGGCTCCGCCTACCCCAGTCATTCGACCGACGTTAAGGAGGAATATTTGCATAGGAGAAACCATATGGTACCGTGGTGACTGTAGTTAAAAAAATAAATTATCAGACCTGATTAAAAAACCAGGGCGGGCCGTGGACCGGACACACCGTTGGAGAAAGTAATTTATCAGGTAAACATAAATTCTGTTTTCTCCAACATAGGTGTGTCCGGTCCACGGCGTCATCCTTACTTGTGGGAACCAATACCAAAGCTTTAGGACACGGATGAAGGGAGGGAGCAAATCAGGTCACCTAAATGGAAGGCACCACGGCTTGCAAAACCTTTCTCCCAAAAAATAGCCTCAGAAGAAGCAAAAGTATCAAACTTGTAAAATTTGGTAAAAGTGTGCAGTGAAGACCAAGTCGCTGCCCTACATATCTGATCAACAGAAGCCTCGTTCTTGAAGGCCCATGTGGAAGCCACAGCCCTAGTGGAATGAGCTGTGATTCTTTCGGGAGGCTGCCGTCCGGCAGTCTCGTAAGCCAATCTGATGATGCTTTTAATCCAAAAAGAGAGAGAGGTAGAAGTTGCTTTTTGACCTCTCCTTTTACCGGAATAAACAACAAACAAGGAAGATGTTTGTCTAAAATCCTTTGTAGCATCTAAATAGAATTTTAGAGCGCGAACAACATCCAAATTGTGCAACAAACGTTCCTTCTTTGAAACTGGTTTCGGACACAGAGAAGGTACGATAATCTCCTGGTTAATGTTTTTGTTAGAAACAACTTTTGGAAGAAAACCAGGTTTAGTACGTAAAACCACCTTATCTGCATGGAACACCAGATAAGGAGGAGAACACTGCAGAGCAGATAATTCTGAAACTCTTCTGGCAGAAGAAATTGCAACTAAAAACAAAACTTTCCAAGATAATAACTTAATATCAACGGAATGCAAGGGTTCAAACGGAACCCCCTGAAGAACTGAAAGAACTAAATTGAGACTCCAAGGAGGAGTCAAAGGTTTGTAAACAGGCTTAATTCTAACCAGAGCCTGAACAAAGGCTTGAACATCTGGCACAGCAGCCAGTTTTTTGTGAAGTAACACCGACAAGGCAGAAATCTGTCCCTTCAGGGAACTTGCAGATAATCCTTTTTCCAATCCTTCTTGAAGGAAGGATAGAATCCTAGGAATCTTAACCTTGTCCCAAGGGAATCCTTTAGATTCACACCAACAGATATATTTTTTCCAAATTTTGTGGTAAATCTTTCTAGTTACAGGCTTTCTGGCCTGAACAAGAGTATCGATAACAGAATCTGAGAACCCTCGCTTCGATAAAATCAAGCGTTCAATCTCCAAGCAGTCAGCTGGAGTGAAACCAGATTCGGATGTTCGAACGGACCCTGAACAAGAAGGTCTCGTCTCAAAGGTAGCTTCCAAGGTGGAGCCGATGACATATTCACCAGATCTGCATACCAAGTCCTGCGTGGCCACGCAGGAGCTATCAAGATCACCGACGCCCTCTCCTGATTGATCCTGGCTACCAGCCTGGGGATGAGAGGAAACGGCGGGAACACATAGGCTAGTTTGAAGGTCCAAGGTGCTACTAGTGCATCCACTAGAGCCGCCTTGGGATCCCTGGATCTGGACCCGTAGCAAGGAACTTTGAAGTTCTGACGAGAGGCCATCAGATCCATGTCTGGAATGCCCCACAGCTGAGTGACTTGGGCAAAGATTTCCGGATGGAGTTCCCACTCCCCCGGATGCAATGTCTGACGACTCAGAAAATCCGCTTCCCAATTTTCCACTCCTGGGATGTGGATAGCAGACAGGTGGCAGGAGTGAGACTCCGCCCATAGAATGATTTTGGTCACTTCTTCCATCGCTAGGGAACTCCTTGTTCCCCCCTGATGGTTGATGTACGCAACAGTTGTCATGTTGTCTGATTGAAACCGTATGAACTTGGCCCTCGCTAGCTGAGGCCAAGCCTTGAGAGCATTGAATATCGCTCTCAGTTCCAGAATATTTATCGGTAGAAGAGATTCTTCCCGAGACCAAAGACCCTGAGCTTTCAGGGATCCCCAGACCGCACCCCAGCCCATCAGACTGGCGTCGGTCGTGACAATGACCCACTCTGGTCTGCGGAATGTCATCCCTTGTGACAGGTTGTCCAGGAACAGCCACCAACGGAGTGAGTCTCTGGTCCTCTGATTTACTTGTATCTTCGGAGACAAGTCTGTATAGTCCCCATTCCACTGACTGAGCATGCACAGTTGTAATGGTCTTAGATGAATGCGCGCAAAAGGAACTATGTCCATTGCCGCTACCATCAACCCGATCACTTCCATGCACTGAGCTATGGAAGGAAGAGGAACGGAATGAAGTATTCGACAAGAGTCTAGAAGTTTTGTTTTTCTGGCTCTGTCAGAAAAATCCTCATTTCTAAGGAGTCTATTATTGTTCCCAGGAAGGGAACCCTTGTTGACGGGGATAGAGAACTCTTTTCCACGTTCACTTTCCATCCGTGAGATCTGAGAAAGGCCAGGACAATGTCCGTGTGAGCCCTTGCTTGAGGAAGGGACGACGCTTGAATCAGAATGTCGTCCAAGTAAGGTACTACAGCAATGCCCCTTGGTCTTAGCACAGCTAGAAGGGACCCTAGTACCTTTGTGAAAATCCTTGGAGCAGTGGCTAATCCGAAAGGAAGCGCCACGAACTGGTAATGTTTGTCCAGGAATGCGAACCTTAGGAACCGATGATGTTCCTTGTGGATAGGAATATGTAGATACGCATCCTTTAAATCCACCGTGGTCATGAATTGACCTTCCTGGATGGAAGGAAGAATAGTTCGAATGGTTTCCATCTTGAACGATGGAACCTTGAGAAACTTGTTTAAGATCTTGAGATCTAAGATTGGTCTGAACGTTCCCTCTTTTTTGGGAACTATGAACAGATTGGAGTAGAACCCCATCCCTTGTTCTTTTAATGGAACAGGATGAATCACTCCCATTTTTGACAGGTCTTCTACACAATGTAAGAATGCCTGTCTTTTTATGTGGTCTGAAGACAACTGAGACCTGTGGAACCTCCCCCTTGGGGGAAGTCCCTTGAATTCCAGAAGATAACCTTGGGAGACTATTTCTAGCGCCCAAGGATCCAGAACATCTCTTGCCCAAGCCTGAGCGAAGAGAGAGAGTCTGCCCCCCACCAGATCCGGTCCCGGATCGGGGGCCAACATTTCATGCAGTCTTGGTAGCAGTGGCAGGTTTCTTGGCCTGCTTTCCCTTGTTCCAGCCTTGCATTGGTCTCCAAGCTGGCTTGGCTTGAGAAGTATTACCCTCTTGCTTAGAGGACGTAGCACCTTGGGCTGGTCCGTTTCTACGAAAGGGACGAAAATTAGGTTTATTTTTTGCCTTGAAGGGCCGATCCTGAGGAAGGGCGTGGCCCTTACCCCCAGTGATATCAGAGATAATCTCTTTCAAGTCAGGGCCAAACAGCGTTTTCCCCTTGAAAGGAATGTTAAGTAGCTTGTTCTTGGAAGACGCATCAGCCGACCAAGATTTCAACCAAAGCGCTCTGCGCGCCACAATAGCAAACCCAGAATTCTTAGCCGCTAACCTAGCCAATTGCAAAGTGGCGTCTAGGGTGAAAGAATTAGCCAATTTGAGAGCATTGATTCTGTCCATAATCTCCTCAAAAGGAGGAGAATCACTATCGACCGCCTTTATCAGATCATCGAACCAGAAACATGCGGCTGTAGCGACAGGGACAATGCATGAAATTGGTTGTAGAAGGTAACCTTGCTGAACAAACATCTTTTTAAGCAAACCTTCTAATTTTTTATCCATAGGATCTTTGAAAGCACAACTATCCTCTATGGGTATAGTGGTGCGTTTGTTTAAAGTGGAAACCGCTCCCTCGACCTTGGGGACTGTCTGCCATAAGTCCTTTCTGGGGTCGACCATAGGAAACAATTTTTTAAATATGGGGGGACGAAAGGAATACCGGGCCTTTCCCATTCTTTATTAACAATGTCCGCCACCCGCTTGGGTATAGGAAAAGCTTCTGGGAGCCCCGGCACCTCTAGGAACTTGTCCATTTTACATAGTTTCTCTGGGATGACCAACTTGTCACAATCATCCAGAGTGGATAATACCTCCTTAAGCAGAATGCGGAGATGTTCCAACTTAAATTTAAATGCAATCACATCAGGTTCAGCCTGTTGAGAAATGTTCCCTGAATCAGTAATTTCTCCCTCAGACAAAACCTCCCTGGCCCCATCAGACTGGGTTAGGGGCCCTTCAGAAATATTAATATCAGCGTCGTCATGCTCTTCAGTATCTAAAACAGAGCAGCCGCGCTTACGCTGACAAGTGTTCATTTTGGCTAAAATGTTTTTGACAGAATTATCCATTACAGCCGTTAATTGTTGCATAGTAAGGAGTATTGGCGCGCTAGATGTACTAGGGGCCTCCTGAGTGGGCAAGACTCGTGTAGACGAAGGAGGGAATGATGCAGTACCATGCTTACTCCCCTCACTTGAGGAATCATCTTGGGCATCATTGTCATTATCACATAAATCACATTTATTTAAATGAATAGGAATTCTGGCTTCCCCACATTCAGAACACAGTCTATCTGGTAGTTCAGACATGTTAAACAGGCATAAACTTGATAACAAAGTACAAAAACGTTTTAAAATAAAACCGTTACTGTCACTTTAAATTTTAAACTGAACACACTTTATTACTGCAATTGCGAAAAAACATGAAGGAATTGTTCAAAATTCACCAAATTTTCACCACAGTGTCTTAAAGCCTTAAAAGTATTGCACACCAAATTTGGAAGCTTTAACCCTTAAAATAAAGGAACCGGAGCCGTTTTAAACTTTAACCCCTTTACAGTCCCTGGTATCTGCTTTGCTGAGACCCAACCAAGCCCAAAGGGGAATACGATACCAAATGACGCCTTCAGAAAGTCTTTTCTAAGTATCAGAGCTCCTCTCACATGCGACTGCATGCCATGCCTCTCAAAAACAAGTGCGCCACACCGGCGCGAAAATGAGGCTCTGCTTATGCTTTGGGAAAGCCCCTAAGGAATAAGGTGTCTAATACAGTGCCTGCCGATATTATTATATCAAAATACCCAGATAAAATGATTCCTCAAGGCTAAATATGTGTTAATAATGAATCGATTTAGCCCAGAAAAAGTCTACAGTCTTAATAAGCCCTTGTGAAGCCCTTATTTACAATCGTAATAAACATGGCTTACCGGATCCCATAGGGAAAATGACAGCTTCCAGCATTACATCGTCTTGTTAGAATGTGTCATACCTCAAGCAGCAAGAGGCTGCACACTGTTCCCCCAACTGAAGTTAATTGCTCTCAACAGTCCTGTGTGGAACAGCCATGGATTTTAGTTACGGTTGCTAAAATCATTTTCCTCATACAAACAGAAATCTTCATCTCTTTTCTGTTTCTGAGTAAATAGTACATACCAGCACTATTTCAAAATAACAAACTCTTGATTGAATAATAAAAACTACAGTTAAACACTAAAAAACTCTAAGCCATCTCCGTGGAGATGTTGCCTGTACAACGGCAAAGAGAATGACTGGGGTAGGCGGAGCCTGGGAGGGATCATGTGACCAGCTTTGCTGGGCTCTTTGCCATTTCCTGTTGGGGAAGAGAATATCCCACAAGTAAGGATGACGCCGTGGACCGGACACACCTATGTTGGAGAAAATGAATATATTTCCCCGTATATTATACCTTTATCAGACGTTACCGATCCCCCTCCCCAGATCTTATATCACATCTCTACGAACAGCTTTTAGCAAGTTCAAGTGGAATAGGAAACCCCAGAATAATTAAAACAATAATGATGAAACATAGAGACCAGGGTGGGCTTGGCATGCCAGAGAATACTCGACTTATATACGCACCCATACGATAAACGTTGGGTAGATATAGAACTAGATAACCTACATACGACACACATCAGTGAATGGTGCTGGTCGTTCGATACCACATCTATTATAACCACTACTAATCCAATCATCCTGGAGACCCTTAACAACTGAAACAAGACCCTCACTCACTTTCCCTTTCTTACATCTAGACCCTCTCCCTTAACTTCGCTGGTTAAAAATGGGGAACTAGACTTTGGCCCTCCAATCTTACAAACATTACCACCCCAATCACTTATTGATTTACCTGTATGCCATCTCATAGATAAGGAACAACTTAAAAACCAAAAAGAGATAGTAGAACAAGGACTGAAAAGTTTCGCAAACTGGTTCACCTATTTTAAACTACATCACCTTTTACAATCTAACCCACAGGCCATAAATATGACAAGACCCCTTACTCACTTCGAATCCTTATTCACACAACCCCCCCCCCCCCAAGACATACAATCTCCAAAATATATAAACTGTTGGTCCAAAATCGACCTGGCCAGGTGTTGGGTTATATGGAGAGCTGGGAAAGAGAGACTTGGGGAAAATTATACTTCCTCAAACTTGCTCACAAATCTTTCATTACATCATGAAATCTTCGATTTAAATGAGTGTTCTGGAAATAAATTTTAAAATCCTGCATAGGTGGTACTACACCCCGAAGAGGCTCCATAGATTATTTAAAGGCTCAAGGAACAGTTGTTGGAGATGTGGCCATGTCGGAAGCGATATGGCGCACATGTGGTGGTGGTGCTCCTCCATACGTAATCTGTGGAGACAGATCATCGAAGAGATTGAAAAAATTATAGAAACACAGCTACCTTTAGACCCTCTGATATGGCTTTTAAACAAGCCACCAAAGTTGAAACATAAACCCAAACTAAAACTCCTTACTTTAATGGTAAACAGCATTAAATTCCTGATATCTAAAAATTGGAGAGGGTCAGAAGCCCCTTATATGACAATGTGGGTACAAAAAATATCAGAACTAAAAGAGATGGAGGAAACCCACTACCTAAAATATGACAGAATGGACCTTTATGCCGAAATAGTTGAAATGTGGGAAAACAAAATTTATGCTTACCTGATAAATTTCTTTCTCTTGTGGTGTATCCAGTCCACGGGTTCATTCATTACTTGTGGGATATTCTCCTTCACAACAGGAAGTTGCAAGAGGGCAACCACAGCAGAGCTGTCTATATAGCTCCTCCCCTAACCCCCACCTCCAGTCATTCGACCGAAGACAAGTAAGAAAAAGGAGAAACTATAGGGTGCAGTGGTGACTGTAGTTTAAAAAATAAAAACACCTGCCTCAAAGTGACAGGGCGGGCCGTGGACTGGATACACCACAACAGAAAGAAATTTATCAGGGAAGCATACATTTTGTTTTCTCTTGTAAGGTGTATCAAGTCCACGGGTTCATCCATTACTTGTGGGATACCAATACCAAAGCTTTAGGACACGGATGAAGGGAGGGACAAGGCAGGCACTTAAACGGAAGGCGCCACTGCCTGTAAGACCTTTCTCCCAGAAATAGCCTCCGAGGAAGCAAAAGTATCAAATTTGTAGAATTTAGAAAAAGTATGAAGCGAAGACCAAGTAGCCGCCTTACAAATCTGTTCAACAGAGGCCTCATGTTTAAAAGCCCATGTGGAAGCTACCACTCTAGTAGAATGAGCTGTAATTCTTTCAGGAGGCTGCTGGCCAGCAGTCTCATAAGCTAAACGGATTATGCTTCTCAGCCAAAAAGAAAGAGAAGTTGCCGAAGCCTTTTGGCCTCTCCTCTTTCCAGAGTAGACAACAAACAATGCAGATGTTTGACGAAAATCCTTAGTAGCCTGCAAATAAAACTTTAAAGCACGAACCACGTCAAGATTGTGTAACAGACGTTCCTTCTTTGAAGAAGGATTAGGACACAGTGACGGAACAACAATTTCCTGATTGATATTCCTATTAGATACTACCTTAGGAAGAAACCCAGGTTTGGTACGCAAAACTACCTTATCTGCATGGAAGATCAGATAAGGGGAATCCCACTGCAAGGCAGATAACTCTAAAACTCTTCGAGCCGAAGAGATAGCTACTAAAAACAGAACTTTCCAAGATAAAAGCTTGATATCTATGGAATTCAGAGGTTCAAACGGAACCCCTTGAAGAACTTTAAGAACTAAATTTAAACTCCATGGCGGAGCAACAGGTTTAAACACAGGCCTGATTCTAACCAAAGCCTGACAAAACACCTGAACGTCTGGAACATCAGCCAGGCGCTTATGCAAAAGAATAAACAGAGCAGAAATCTGTCCCTTTAAGGAACTAGCCGATAATCCCTTTTCCAATCCTTCTTGGAGAAAAGATAGTATCCTAGGAATCCTGACCTTACTCCACGAGTAACCCTTGGATTCACACCAATGAAGATATTTACACCATATCTTATGATAGATTTTCCTGGTGACAGGCTTTTGAGCCTGAATCAAGGCATCAATGACCGACTCGGAGAAACTACGTTTTGATAAAATCAAGTTTTCAATCTCCAAGCAGTCAGACGCAGAGAAATTAGATTTGGATGTTTGAATGGACCTTGGAGTAGAAGGTCCTGCCTCAGCGGCAGAGTCCATGGTGGAGAGGATGACATGTCCACCATATCCGCATACCAAGTCCTGCGTGGCCACGCAGGTGCTATCAAAATCACCGAAGCTCTCTCCTGCTTGATCTTGGCAATCAGGCGAGGGAGGAGAGGAAACGGTGGAAACACATAAGCCAGGCTGAAGGACCAGGGCACTGCTAGAGCATCTATCAGCGCTGCCTGGGGATCCCTTGACATGGACCCGTAACAAGGAAGCTTGGCGTTCTGACGAGACGCCATCAGATCCAGTTCTGGTTTGCCCCATAGTTGAATACGCTGGGCAAATACCTCCGGATGAAAAGTCTGCCGACTTAGAAAATCCGCCTCCCAGTTCTCTATTCCTGGGATATGGATAGCTGAGAGATGGAAAGAGTGAACCTCTGCCCATAGAATTAACTCGGAAACCTCCATCATTGCCAGGGGACTCCTTGTTCCCCCCTGATGGTTGATATAGGCTACAGTCGTGATATTGTTCGACTGAAATCTGATGAACCTGGCCGCAGCTAGTTGAGGCCAAGCCTGAAGAGCATTGAATATCGCTCTTAGTTCCAGAATGTTTATCGGAAGGAGGGCTTCCTCCTGAGTCCACGAACCCTGAGCCTTCAGGGAGTTACAGACTGCGCCCCAGCCCAGAAGGCTGGCATCTGTCGTCACTAAAGTCCACTCTGGCCTGCGGAAACTCACTCCCCTGGACAGATGAACCCAAGATAACCACCAGAGAAGAGAATCCCTGGTCTCTTGATCCAGATTTAACAGAGGAGACAAATCTGTGTATTCCCCATTCCACTGGTTGAGCATGCAAAGTTGCAGTGGTCTGAGATGTAGGCGGGCAAACGGAACTATGTCCATTGCCGCTACCATTAGGCCGATCATTTCTATACACTGAGCCACTGACGGCCGAGAAGTGGAATGAAGAGCACGGCAGGAAGTTAGAAGCTTTGATATCCTGGAAGGAAACTCTTGTGAGAGGAGAGAGAGAACTCTTTTCTATGTTCACTTTCCACCCGTGAGACCTCAGAAAGGCCAGAACAATGTCCGTATGGGACTTGGCGATTTGAAAAGTCGACGCCTGAATCAGAATGTTGTCTAGGTAAGGGGCTACCGCTATGCCCCGCGGCCTTAGAACCGCCAGAAGGGACCCTAGAACCTTTGTAAAGATTCTTGATGCCGTGGCTAACCAGAAGGGAAGAGCCACAAACTGGTAATGCCTGTCTAGGAAGGCAAACCTGAGGAACTGATGATGATCTCTGTGAATCGGAATGTGGAGATAAGCATCCTTTAAGTCCACGGTAGTCCTATATTGACCCTCCTGGATCATAGGGAGGATGGTTCGGATTGTCTCCATCTTGAAGGATGGGACCCTGAGAAATTTGTTTAGGATCTTGAGATCCAAGATAGGTCTGAAAGTTCCCTCTTTTTTGGGAACTATAAACAGGTTTGAATAGAAACCCAGCCCCTGTTCCTCCCTTGGAACTGGGTGGATCACTCCCATAACCAGTAGGTCTTGAACGCAACGTAAGAATGCCTCTCTCTTTATCTGGTTTACAGATAGTTGTGAGAGATGAACCTTTGAATTCCAGAAGATATCCCTGGGAAACAATCTCTAGTGCCCAGGGATTGCCCAAGCCTGGGCGAAGAGAAAAAGTCTGCCCCGACTAGATCTTAGAGGTCTTAGAGGCAGCAGCAGGTTTCTTGGCCTGCTTCCCCTTGTTCCAAGTCTGGTTAGGTCTCCAGACTGGTTTGGACTGGGCAAACTTTCCCTTTTGTTTTGCATTAGTGGAAGCTGAAGCTGCGCCACTCTTGAAGTTTCGAAAGGAACAAAAATTATTCTGTTTGGCCCTTAATTTATTGGACCTATCCTGAGGTAGGGCGTGACCTTCTCCTCCGGTAATATCAGAGATGATCTCCTTCATGCCAGGCCCGAATAGGGTCTGTCCTTTGAAAGGGATGTTAAGAAGCTTAGACTTTGAAGTAACGTCTGCTGACCAGGACTTAAGCCATAGCGCCCTACGCGCCAGAATGGCAAAACCTGAATTCTTAGCCGTTAGCTTGGTTAAATGAAAAACGGTGTCAGAAATAAAGGAATTAGCTAACTTAAGAGCTTTAATCCTGTCTAAAATATCATCTAACGGGGTCTCCACCTGTAGAGCCTCCTCGAGAGACTCGAACCAAAAAGCCCCTGCAGAAGTAACTGGGGCAATGCATGCAAGAGGCTGGAGAATAAAACCTTGATGTATAAAAAATTTCTTAAGGAGACCCTCCAATTTTTTATCCATAGGATCTAGGAAAGCACAATTGTCCTCGACGGGAATAGTTGTACGCTTAGCTAGGGTAGAGACTGCTCCCTCCACCTTAGGGACCGTCTGCCACGAGTCCCGTATGGCGGCATCTATGGGAAACATCTTTTTAAAAGCAGGAGGGGGAGAGAACGGCACACCTGGTCTATCCCATTCCTTAGTAATAATTTCCGAAAATCTCTTAGGGACTGGAAAAACATCAGTGTAAACAGGCACTGCAAAGTATTTGACCATCTTACACAATTTCTCTGGAACTACAATGGGTTCACAGTCACCCAGAGTCGCTAAAACCTCCCTAAGCAATAAGCGGAGGTGTTCGAGCTTAAATTTAAACGCTGTCATTTCAGAATCAGACTGAAGCAACGCCTTCCCTGAGTCTGAAATGTCACCCACAGATAGAAGCTCACCTGCCTCGGCTTCTGAGTTTTGTGAGGGTATATCGGACACAGGCATTAAAGCGTCAGAAAGCTCTGTATTAGTTCTAGCCCCAGAGCTGTCTCGCTTTCCTTGTAACCCTGGCAGTTTGGACAATACCTCTGAGAGGGTAGCATTCATAACTGCCGCCATGTCCTGTAAGGTAAAATAATTAGACGCGCTAGATGTACTTGGCGTCACTTGAGTTATACGGGAGTTATAGGTTCTGACACATGGGGAGAGCTAGATGGCATAATCTCCCTTTTTTCAGTCAGAGAATCCTCTGGAGATAAATCTTTAAGCGTCATAATATGGTCTTTATAGTTTATAGAAATTTCAGTACATTTGGTACACATTCTAAGAGGGGGTTCCACAATGGCTTCCAAACATATTGAACAAGGAGTTTCCTCTATGTCAGACATGTTTAACAGACTAGTAATGAGACAAGCAAGCTTGGAAAACACTTTAATAAAGGTGAAACAGCAATTAAACAAAAACGTTACTGTGCCTTTAAGAGAAAAAAACTAGCACTTAAACTGCAAATCAGTGTAAAAATATAGCAAAGTCTTCGAAATTTTTACAGTGTGTGTAAGGGACTAAAGCAACATGGCACCCACTTGCAAATGGATGATTAACCCCTTAGCCCCCAAACTGGATTTAAAAACGTCAACCGCCGGTAAAAGACAGTTGAGCACCTTGCCACAGCTCTGCTGAGTTTCCTACCTGCCCTCAAATACGATTTAAAGAAATAAACCCTTTATAATGGTCCTCAGATGCCAGAGGACTCCTTTAGGGAAGCTGGATGTCTCAGTCTGAATAAAAACTGCGCATCTAGAGCGCGAAAATAGGCCCCTCCCACCATGTACTGGATGTCAGAGGGGCCTTAAGAAAATACTCCTAGGAGAATCTGACTAGCCATGTGGAAAACTAGGCCCCAAATAAAGACTTATCTCCCTCAGAGAAAAAAAAACGTCCTATTTATGAAACATGTAAACGTTTTGTCACTAAGTAATATGAGTAAAAACATGAGTATTACCCTGTTTTGTAAGCATGATCCCAGTCGTTGTTAAATGACTGCATCTAGCTTACCTCAAATACACAAGGCTCTGTCAGCATTTTCTAGAACTTATTCATCTCTCTAGAAATAAAAATACTGAACATACCTCAAAGCAGGTAATCTGCAGACCGTTCCCCCCAACTGAAGTTTTCCCATACTCTTCAGTTATGTGTGAGAACAGCAATGGACCTTAGTTACAAACCGCTAAGATCATCAACCTCCAGGCAGAATTCTTCTTCTAATTTCTGCCTGAGAGTAAAACAGTACAACGCCGGTACTGTTTAAAAATAACAAACTCTTGATTGAAGGTAACACTACACTAAGTCACCACATATCTCTTGATACTTCCTATCTTGTCGAGAGTTGCAAGAGAATGACTGGAGGTGGGGGTTAGGGGAGGAGCTATATAGAAAGCTCTGCTGTGGGTATCCTCGTGCAACTTCCTGTTGGGAAGGAGAATATCCCACAAGTAATGGATGAACCCGTGGACTGGATACACCTAACAAGAGAAAGTTACCTTAATTCAAAACAGAAGGGTAGACACAACCTCATCACTCTGGGCGAGGAGTAACAGATAGTAACTTGACACATTCACACACAGGGTGGCATTTCGGGGAGTACTCTGAGGCGACAATATTAACTTTTCACCTAATCACGCTCGTATTGAATTTATAAAATGCTGTAACGGATTCAGTTTCTCAGTTGCAATTTGTTCATTACTAGTTTATGCTTTACAAATGTTAATGTACTGCTTTGTTTTGTTTCGTTTTAATTTTTTATATTGTTTGGAGGAGCACAATAACAAGAAAACTGTGGACTTTCTAAAACCGATCATGTGCTCCTCCGAGCTGTGGAAAATTATCAGCTTTTGTATGTATACTTCATGGAGCTGTGACTCCGTACATTGTATAGAATTTCTTTTGAAAATAAAGCTGATTTTAAAAAAAATAAAAAAATAAAAATATGTTATTAAAATTCTAAACAACCTTAAATTTTATGTACAATTATATGTATTTAACCACCAGTGGTATTTAAAAATAAGACTGAAAAAGTACTGTTAAGAATAGTTCCTATATAGTATACTTATCTGTTTACCAGAAAGGAAATAATAGCATGTAACAATGCAATATAAATGCAATGCAAAAGGTCCTTAAAATTAACGCAATACTTGGTCCTCTAAATAGAGAATCCCTGGTCCAGGACCCAGGTTCAATCAATATAGGACCAATTAAAATGTCCTTTGTATTTTCAGGCAATAGCTAGTCCTTTGAAATAAGGATATAAGGAGTTTTGCCATGCGTATATAAATTGAACCTTACACAAAGGTAATTTTCTGTAGTAAAAAGGAGACCTTTCTCAAAAGGTTTGTATACAACTGCGTACAGATATATTATGTTGCATCTTTCTCTCTTATTATTGCCACAATATGTATAGCTGACTCTTGTAAGTGCACCCTCTCTTTTCTTTGCATAATTAAACATAAGCCACATAAATAAGCTGGAGGAGATAAAGCTTTTTTACAATATACAGTACACACTTAATATAGGTAGGAAGGTGTTCACGGGACTTAGCTTCTAAAGTAGATTAAGGAACAGAATCAAAACGCTCCATTATAGCATTGAACTAAAATAGCATAAAACATAACCCATTATAAAAAGCTATTATGGATATAAAACTTATCCCCTTCTAAAGAAGTCGAACTAAAAATGACGCAGGGAGTTACCGAAGCATGGATAACGAACAGCTGAATGGGAAGACACGCATGAAACTCAACTGTTATAAGAGAGATTAGTGCGCAAAGCCAACTTGCGCATAACAGCGAGCATATTTGCGCTAAACTGACATACATTAACTTAAAAGCCAATGCAAAGACTTCCGGTGGGCGGGCAGGGAGCAAGCAGCTCATCTCGGAGCTCCGTCTCTAGTCTAGAGATTTTTTCAATAACCTGTGAGTTTTGCCTATAAAATCAAGCCCCGAGTCTATGGGTCAGTGACAGTTTCGTGTTGGGACCCTTTGAGACTGGAGAGTTACATCTTTCTCCCCCACGGAAGACAAGCAAAGCACTGGACCAAGTGCGGAGACGCATGAAGAGAGCCGCTGTCGGCCATATTGGAGCGTAAGTGGAACAAGGCATCCAGACAACAGCGGACAAACTGCCCACCCTGAGCGGCAGGAAGATTGAAGGAAACTGCGGCTGAGGAAGTACTGCAGACCCCGCTCCCGCGCCCCAACCTGCCCGCACTGTCATTTGTCTGAGAGACGAGGCGGTGAGTCTCACCGGGAACAACCCACGTGGTATACACAGAGTAAGCGACACTACCTGGCAGCACAACAACAGTGGCGTGCAGGCATCACTCTGGTTTGAATGAACTCTGGGCAGGGTGAGGGGACGAAGATCCATCAGAGGCTTGGAGCACAGCTTGAAGAGAGAAGCTGTGTACACGGTGGCGCCATCTTTGCTCGCAGCGCCCACACTGCCTCACACAGACTGAAAAAGGGCCGGTAAGATTCAAAGCAGCCCTGCTGCACTACGCATCACACACACTCACCACTTGTGGCCCTGCCTTAGAGTACTCTGTGCCTGTGGCTCCTAGGAACACTGCCTACATTAAAGCCCCCATTACGTAACTATATACATAGACCTGCTGGAACAGAGACGATAACGAACCTGGGCTATGAGACACTGCTTCTCCATTATAGAGGTGAGGAGGGAAAAAACACAATACAGCCGAATTAAGCAGCACAGAAATATTGGGGGTCGCATAAGGCACTTTGACTGCTTGATCTATTTGCCCCCATCCGGTGTACAGGGACTAATTAATCTGCAACCAAGTGAACACATGTGGAGCTTGGTCACCACTCCTTTTTTTTATCTTCTGTATGGTTGTGAAAAACATGTGAGAACTGTTACATATGTTCTGTGAAGCTCAATACATGTATTAACTGTGTTCTTCATTTACTGCTACCTGTGTGTGTGTGCAGCATTTTCTTTTTGTTTCTATATATGCAGTGTTGTAATTCTTGAGTTTACAATCCAGTGAGATTTGCTGTGTACATTCTGTGAAAACTGACATAACACAACACACAGCCATTACAGTGTAGACACAGTGACGATACTAGCTACTGGGAACTGCTGTAACATCTAGCTGCTAGGCTAAGAAATTGTAGACATTAAACTACTAGTCAGAACAATAGGCCCCTCTGGCCTTTATATTATATTATATTGGAGAAGGTTCACAGGCAACAAATCAACATTAGAGGTGCTACCCCTCCTCATATCTGGCGCTCTTTCTCAGATGTGTATGTAATAGTTACACCCCTTTTTTCTTTATATGGATAAATTCTTAGAGACCCCAAAAATGTCTAGCAGAGCCAAAACGGGCGACAGAAAGCAGAAAAGCTCTGTAGAAAACACCTCTGCCCATACGCCTAAAAAGGGTGACACCCCGCCTGAGCCCATGGAATCCCAGACCATAGTACAGCAACTGTCACTCTTTATGCCTAAAATGGACAGTATTCAGAAAGGTGTGGATACTCTGGCAGGGGAAGTTAAGCAGATAACAGCCCGTTTCAACGAGGTTGAAGAGAGGGTCTCAGAATTAGAAGACTTCAACGTTTCACACACAAAGAAAGTTGAAGATCTGACACACCAGAACCAAATCTTGTATCAACGCCTGGAGGACCTAGAAAATAGGTCCAGGCGGAATAATATTCGCCTTCTGGGCCTCCCAGAAAATATAAAACCATCTGACATAATACATTTCATTGAACATGAACTAGCATCCCTATTAGGTATTGCAACGGGCACCATGAGGGGTAGCGTTGAAAGAGCACATAGGATAGGTCCTGAAAGGCAGAATCCTAGAGAGGGCCAGCCCCCCAGACAAATAATGATAAAATTCCTACACTTTCAAGTAAAGGTACAAGTGCTACGAGCATACCGCAGACTCCCCTCCTTGATGTATGAAAATTCCAAACTCCTGCTCTTTCAGGACTACTCCGCAGAGTTGATGCGGAAAAGGAGGGAATTCTCTGCGATATGTTCGTCACTGAACAAAGAGGGCAGGAAAGTTTATCTCCTATACCCAGCGAGACTTAAGCTGATAACAGACACCGGCCCCAGGTTCTTTGATTCCCCCGCGGAGGCACAGGCGTTTCTGGGGGAGAATCATAGGCGACCTGGCAATTCCCGTAGAGAAGTAATGCAGGTAGACCCTGACTGAGAAATGAGCTAAGCGGTCAAATGGTAACGATCACAGTCACAGTTGTCATGGGTTATCTCACAATTGTATTATGTTTTATCACTGTTACTGGGTGTATTGCTCTGGGTGATACTCGGGTGCGCGCTGGGGTGGTGAGCTCCTTGAGAGTCTTACCCTCTGGCGATGTGCTGGGGTCGCTCTCACAGCAATGCCCTGAGTTGGGAGATCTGTGGGTTGTAGGGTGTCAGGCGATTCGGGTGCCTGTGTCACTTGAGCAACTGCTTTTAAGTAACTTACTGTTTCTGGTGCCTGTTAATATGAGAACAGGATTGAATATATGGAAGGCGCATGGCACTTGCTGTAGGGTAATATGGGACGATTCATTGTTAAGAGTTATATATGCTTTGGTGCAACTGTCATGCTTACTCCTGACATTTGTTCTCATGCAAACCTGGCATGTGGTATACTGCAGACGCGCTGACCGAGCCCCGGGCCTCCACATACTCCATGATAGGATATACGGTCCTTTAAACTTGCTCCCATTTCTGCAGAACCAGTGGGTGTTCCCGCTGTGTGGGCGATGGGGCGGCCCGGGTATCTCGCTGACACCTCTACCAGATGTTATTTGTCAGGACTGCCAATCTGTTCGAATTTTTACTTGTTGTTATTACTGTTATATTTGTATGCTGTGGTTTCTAATACTCTTTCTTACCGTAGGGAATGGCAGGCCACGGTCCTGGGAGACTGTGCTTTTTTTTCAATTTGGATTTTTTATTTTTACCTCTCAAAAAATTTTACCACGGATTCGGTGGAAATCCGCGAGATCTCAAGCCTGTACTATAGACCATTGGACCAGTGATGCGCTGCATCAACATCCTTTAAAACTCTTTTTTCTTTTTTTTCAACCTATGGATGGATTTAATTCGCCAATGGCTGGAACAGGACAGAAGATCTTCCCCACTGATGGGGCAAATGCTGGTTTCCTAGAGGTAATTTTTTTTTTTTTTTCTTTTTTTTTTTTCTTTGGGCCCTCTCCCCCCCCCCCCCCCGTGTTTTGCAGACACAACTCCAAAAACACAGGACTCAGAAAGGAGCTATAGATGGTAGTTAAGTTTATATCCTGGAATGTGGGTGGGATACACTCGCCCATTAAGAGAAAAACTATACTCACGCACCTACGTAGGATACACACTGATGTGGCTCTGCTGCAGGAGACGCACCTGACCGATACGGAACATGAGAAACTAAAAACGGACTGGGTAGGTAACATTGCCTATGTTTCACACACTAGCTCTAGTAGAGGACTGATCATCCTTTTTGGAAAAAAGTCTAGCGTGGACATCCTCAAAACCCATAAAGACCCAGAGGGTCGGTACCTAATAGTCCAAATTAAGCTGGGCGTACACCGCTATACCTTGTGTAATTTGTATTCCCCCAACCAAAAAAAGTGCAGGATTTTGGGCCCAATTAAATAGGGTGCTAATGCCATACTTAGACACTAAGATTATATTGGGGGGGGGACTTTAATCTTGCACCTGATCAAATATGTGATAGGATGCGAGCCCCGGGTTTCCCTCCAGAAAATGCTCGGCCTAAATACTTGGGGCGATTTGAGAAGAAGATCTTCTCTAACCTAGAAAAAGAGCTGGGGTTGTGTGATATTTGGCGACTGAGACACCCAGAGGGCAGAGACTACTCCTGTATCTCTAAAGCCAAGGCGTCCTTGTCAAGGATAGACCTTTTTATGATATCAGAGTCGGTTATATCGCTGGTCCAACAGGCCAAGATACATGATATCCTAGTATCTGACCATGCACCGGTTGAGCTCGCGCTCCGCTCCCACAGGGGTCCTGCCAATAGAAACACACTAAGATTCCCAAACTATTTAATAAACTCGGTGCCTTTCAAACAGTTCTTGGTGCACTCCTGGAATGATTTTTACACTGACAACCTGGCTCATGTTGACAATCCCCAACTTATGTGGGAAACAGCTAAGGTGGTGTTGGCGGGTAATATCATCTCATATTTGGCTGATCTTCGGCGTAAAACCCAACTCCGATATATTACACTGGAAAAAAAGCTGGTTTTGGCCTATAGTAACTACTGTAACACCAAAACTAGATAGCTGTACGACGAATACGTAGCAGCTAAAGAAAGTTTGGACACATTTGTGTCTCAACAGGCAGCGGCAGGGTTGATCAAAACCGCAACCAAATTTTATAGATTTGGAAATAGATCTGGGAAGCTATTGGCCGCTCTAACTAAAGCTCGCACAGCAAAAAGGAATGTAGCCTCCTTGCGGTATAGAGGAAAGGTGCACACCACACCTATTGATATTGCCAGAGGGTTTGCAGAGTATTATACAGAGCTGTATACAAAGCAACCGGGGTGCATACCCGAGGTGCAGAACTCCTTTTGGTCTACTGTGAACCTTCCGCGGCTTAGCCAGGACCAGGCAGATCAGCTAAACTCCCCCATTACGGCGGAGGAAATCGATAGAGCAATACAAGGCATGGCTCTGGGTAAGACACCAGGACCGGATGGTCTACCGGTGGAATTCTACCAGTTATTACAACCCAATATAACAGCAACCCTGCTGGGAATGTTTAATGGATATTTCCAGAATGAATTTCTGCCCTCGACTTTTTCGGCGGCACATATCACGCTCATCCCTAAACCGGGAAAGGATCACTCTCTGCCTGAATCATATCGACCCATCTCGCTACTGAACGCTGACTATAAAATATTTATGGCAGTGTTGGCGGCCCGATTAAAGATCTTATTACCATCCCTTCTGCACCCAGACCAAACCGGTTTCGTATACCAGCGAACATCGGTGGTTAACCTGCGAAGGGTCTTGCAGGTCATTGATTTTTGCTGGAGGAGAAATGAAGGTCGGTATCGGGATGATGTCTCGGAGGCCTTCCTGCTGTCCTTAGACGCAGAGAAGGCCTTCGATAGAGTTGAGTGGGAACATCTGAACAACACCTTAACACGCTACAATGTAGTGGGAAACTTTGCACAGACGATTCGGAACATATACTCGAGGCCAGTGGCCAGAATTCTGACTAATGGTCTGTTTTCCCCAGACATTGTCCTGCAGCGAGGCACGAGACAGGGGTGCCCCTTATCTCCTCTGCTTTTCGACTTGGCATTGGAACCTCTTGCTATTAAATTACGGCAGAGCTTCCCGGGCATCAAAGTGCACGGCAGACCACAGCAGTTTGCCCTGTACGCTGACGACATGCTGCTATTTGTCGATGACCCGGCCGAACATGTCCCTAAAATTCTTCAAATTATTCAAAATTTCGGTAGCTTTTCCAGCTATAAGATCAACACAGGAAAGTCGGAAATACTGTGGCTTAACAGACACTCAGCCAGTAGAGGGACCTACCCCTTTACGGAAGTTGGGAGCGGACTAACCTATCTTGGAATCCAACTACATAGAAACCCATACCACTTATATGATCTGAATTTTTCAAGTCATTGTGCCAACCTATGTAAACAATTACAGCAGTGGAGCTCACTGCCATTATCACTCATGGGACGAATCAGTCTCGTCAAAATGATCACGCTCCCGAGGCTGCTCTACCCCATGCTGATGCTGCCTTTCCTATTGAACAAGAGAGATTTGAATTCTTTGAATGTGGCAGTCAAAAAATTTGTGTGGAAAGAGGGGAAACCTCGCATAGCTGCTACACATCTGCAGCAAACATACAACTCTGGGGGCTTAGGCCTGCCAAATTTCAGAATGTATAACTGGGCGGCTCTGATCAGAGTGGTCCTTGACTGGCAGCTGGGTACTTCTCACTTCTGTGATAGTGAATTAGAAAATGCTGCACTGAAACCTATCGACCTAACATACCTGCCTCATCTAAAGGCAGTTGACACACCTCCACACATTAAATCCTCTATCCTCTATAAAGGACCACTGGCAGCCTGGCGTATGGCTCATAGATACTTGGGGTCCCGATCCCCCTCCGCTAAGCTATTGCCCATAATGGGCAATCTTGACTTCCCAGCGGGCACAGATACCCTGCCCTTCCGTCAGTGGAGGGATAGGGGAATAAAGACGATTGGAGATCTACTAAACCCCCTGACGCACTCGGTTAAGACCTTTGCAGACTTGAGAACAAGTTATGATATCCCCAACACGCAATTCTATGCTTATCTCCAAATACGCCATTATATTGACGATCTTAAACAAAAAGACCCACACTTCTGGAACACCCCAATCTTTGCTATTACACAAACTTTATTTAAATTGGGGAATTTCTCAATGTCCAGTATATATAAGCTATTGATGCATAAGTCAATGATTGCCTCCCAGAGCATCATTTTGGATAAGTGGAAGGCAAGGGGAGTGAATGATGTTGCCAGCATAGACATCCAGAAAAGCCTGGAACTAATTAAGAGGGCAACACTCAGCATGCCCTTAAGGGAATCGCAAATCAGAATGTTACATTTCGATTACATCACTCCTAATAGGATCTCCAAATGGAACCCACACCTGCCAAACAGATGTGGCAAGTGTGGAGCCCCGGCCCCAGATATCCCACACTATTTTTACTTCTGCCCTCTGGTGAGACAGTTCTGGGCCAGATTGCAATACTGGCTTGAACATCTGTTAGGTATTTCAGTGGATCTACAACTAGATCAGATATGCTTCTTTAGGTGGCATGATGCTCCTCACAAATACCACCCACTGCTGACATTGATGACGCTGCTTGCCAGACACTGCATACTATGCTTATGGACAGTTAGAAAGACACCAACTATGGGGCAATTCAAACGCAAACTATTTAAACATTTATTCATAGAGCAGTTTGACGTCAGATTGGACACAGACCATAGACTAAGACCTTTTTTAACAAAATGGGGACCTTTTTTGAAAAGTCAGACTCCCACAATACAAAGACAGATACTCGGCCCATTCTCCCAGACGGAAACTCTCCTAGAGGCGTCCCTAAGAGGGGAATGGACAACACTATATGATAAAGACGCGGCAGCAATGGATGACAGACAAGGTGAGATCCTAATTTCACAAATATTATAGACCGGAAACCAAGACCTAAGCTATGGGACGGGTGGGGAGAGGGAGACCCTCAGAATTTTTTTTTTTTTTATTTTTTTTTCCCCATCCCTGGGGAGTCCTGCCAAATCCCAAGGTACACTTCGCACCACCCATGGGTGAGGTTACATGTTAAGGTAATTTGTTAAGTTATAAATGTTTAAAAATAAGAGAGTTGAGGGAGGAGAGAACGACAAAACTCTGGTAACTATCAACCTCTAACCTCTACACAGAAATAAACTACAAGAAACCCACATGTAAAGCTATCTAACTAAGGACACCACTGTCTATGTGATGTACTTGATATGTTATTTGTATCTCTACAGGCAAATTGTAACTGTTTTGTTGTTTTTTTTCGCCTTCTTTTCTCTTCAATAAAAAGAATTTAAAAAAAAAAGCCAATGCAAGGGAAAAAAACGCTCCACATTGCATGCAAAAAACCTCCGAAATGGGCTCATGAGGTAACCCGACACAGTCAGAACCAAAGGCTGATGCTAAGATTAAAAATTTCAAACTAACGTAGCGCCCAAAAAATCTGATGCCCGTAAAAAAAGAAAAATCTAACAAAAGGGGAATAATATATAGAGTCTGTTGCAAGGACTGTATATACAGTATATATATATACAGGGACACACTCCTTTTACAAATTGAGGCCAAGTGGATCTTTCGATTAAACACTCTCCATCCACAGGGACTGAACATTATGTTTGATTGGCACTGTTTTTTATAATTTTTGAATAATTCTTTACAGTCTGAAAAGTTTTTCCATAGACTGTGCTACTAATATTTGTTTGGGAGAGTCCACGTACCATCCAGCAAAATTCATTTAAGTTCTTCATTTTTTCTTTTTTACTCTTTCTTTTATTTTATTTTATTTTATATTATTTTATCTTATTTTATTTTATTTTCCTTTTTACACTTGTAGTGGTGATGTGGGCTTCGATCTATGTCTATTTCTCTTCTTTTTGTTGTAATCTAGGGCTACTATAGTAATGCATGGGGTCTATGGCACATTATGGTAAATACGGTCAATGGTGTAATCACAACGTCTTATATTTTCTACTGTGTACTCTATACTCTTTTTTATTTTTCTACTTCCAATTGGAGAATGTGTTTGGCTGATAGATTTTTCGATCAAATTACAATTGAGGTCACAACGAGTTTTTGACCGTGGCGATACATATTAACATTTGATTGTGCATCTTTGATTGTTGGATCCTCTGTATGTGCTCCTCTCTGTTACAGCTTAAGGGCGTGTGTAACCATTACTCTATCAGTTTTTGCCTTATCAGTTTTTGCCTTAGGGCTGTATAGTTTGTGCGTCTTGCGGCTTCTGGTCACCGTGGCAACGGTAAACAACCCCGGTGATTGGCTGTTTGCCCCCCACACGTGAGAGTCCTACGTGAGACTGGGTTCCGGGTTCTCTATCCGGCGTTGTTTGCCGGTGCGGCAGTGAACGGCTCCTGAGTCTGAGGGTTATGTCCCTTCTCGGGTGAGTTATACATTGGCAATTTGGCATTTCTATTTAATAAATCGAATTCCCTATTGAGTATTATAGGATTGTATGTATGAATGAACGGTATCTCTCAGCACACTCACTGAGTGATCTGTCTGTTTTCTATGCTTGTTTTCATTGCATCACAGTTTTTATAACGTGCACTTGGGCTGTCACAGTTTTGGTTGAGCCAGGATGGCTCATTTATGTATATATGGTGATATGATAACACTTATCCTATATGGTAAATATTTGTTGTGTATAAATGTGACTCAGTGGTCACCATGGTTACAATTTGGCGGTTTTTTGTCTAATTGAGGGGAGGGGTTTCAGTTACACAATGTATAAAGTCACTCTTGTTTGTTAAACACATTGTCTGAGGAAGGGGATTTTGTCCTCGAAACGTCACATTTTTGCAGTAAATTATTTCACAAAAAAGACCAGTGAGTGCAAGTCTGCTTTTTCTTTCTATATATATATATATATATATATATATATAAAAGAGAAAGAGAACAGCACTCCTGAGATAGAACAAAAGCTAGAATAACTTCCATGCCTGTTCATTTATATTTGCAACTAAGGGTGCAGGTTCTTTTAGCACACTATGCCCCTTCACAGAGAAAAAATATCCTGTAGCATATCAGTCTGATCCTGCCCAATGACAGTCCAGCGCCGAAATACCAGGCAATTATTCTCTGAACAAGGGAAGCAACAACCCCAGACGATCGTTTTGGCCTTCTGTGGGCCTCGTCAGTGAGGTGCAGTTGTATCTCTCTAAGGGCATGTGTGCAAGGAGTCCACGTCTGGTTTCCCCCATTACTCTTAGGGAGTTGCAAATATAAATGAACAGGCATGGAAGTCATTCTAGCTTTTGTTCTCTTAGGAGTGCTGTTCTCTCTTTTTTCACATTTATATAAATTATTCTTGGGTCTCCCTAAGAGTAATGGGGGAAACCAGACGTGGACTCCTTGCACACATGCCCTTAGAGAGATACAACTGCACCTCACTGACGAGGCCCACAGAAGGCCGAAACGATCGTATGGGGTTGTTGCTTCCCTTGTTCAGAGAAGAATTGCCTGGTATTTCAGCGCTGGACTGTCATTGGGCAGGATCAGACTGATATGCTACAGGATATTTTTTCTCTGTTAAGGGGCATAGTGTACTAAAAGAACGCTCACCCTGAGTTGCAATTTACATGAACAGGCATGGAAGTTATTCTAGCTTTTGTTCTATCTCAGGAGTGCTGTTCTCTTTCTCCTTTTTCATATATATATATATATATATATATATATATATATATATATATATATACATATAAGGCTATACAGTGTCATTTAGATAAAAATATGATACTTACCAACAGACACTAATCTACCAGTAAACCAGTAGAACACCAAACCAGTACTGAAGCATATCAACAGAGGTTATATTGTAGATCTATAGAAGGAGGCAAAAGACAAGTCCCTGTGACCAGTTATGGAAGGTATGTGACAAATATTCCCATGAGGTGAAAAAAAGAGCCACCAAGCCAACCATAACCCATATGCATCCCTCTAACAAACACTGTACTCTGAGGGGAAAACAGGCCTCAACATAGACTGAAAACCCCTCTCTCTGTACAATAAAATGCACATCTTCATTCTTCAACCACCTCCAGTGGAGGCAAAGACAAGACTGAGGAACCTGTGATGTGGGACGGGTTTTAGGAATCTTTGCTTCATCCTAGTGGTAGGGAAGAGTAATTCCCAGGAGTAATGGCTTGTGGACTCTCACTACCTGTGAAATAATCATTACCTAACAATTTAAAGGGACAGTCTACACAGCATTGGCAAGTACCTTGTTGTGATTGTTGTGCTGTGGAACCCAATGTCGTCCTGTACCACTTCATGCGGGGCAAAATGAAAAATATTTTAAAAAATAATTTCTTATTCGGCAGTTGTAGGATGGCAGCTTAACTCCTCCCAGAGAATCAGTGGGCACGTCTATTGTGTAGCAGCATCCAATGATCAGGCTCTCACTTGTAAAATTGATTACGCGCACCATAGTTTTGTGCATGCGTGATGTGTATGCCCAAGTGTCTCATTTAATGCAGTCCATTCAGACACACTGCTGGGAGCAATTTCTACCAAACCCACATATTAGGACGGCCGAATAAATTAAGTTTTCCTAGCATACTGTATTCAATTTTGCCCTGCATGAGATGGCACTGAGTGGTGTGGGGTGTACACAGTGCAGCAGTTAGATTGATATCTTAATATCACATACATAACTTGAGGTCAGCAATCAGATGTCATTTTCATATAATTATACTATCCCATATAGATTAATATTTCATATCTGTATATTTCTTTTTGAGTGTATAAAACATATGATATTATTTAAAGCACCAATTATATATGTACTTAGATAAATTAGATGCCTGAAAAATATAAATGAGTAGGTTATTAAAATTGGACATTTTAAATTGACTGTATAGCTACTTATTAAATTCAGCATATATATCCCAATTTGTCCCTTAGATGTCTGGCATTGTATTGTATCTCAATAGGAATGCAGTATATTTCATATTTCTAATAAATTTTGAATGCATGAAAAACCAGATACAGGTCTGAAATGAAAGAAATAATGTTGTTATTAATTTTGAGACATTTTAAATCCATAAGATATTCTATGCTTTCAAGGGAAAAATGTTTTTTAAACCATGATTTACATTTCCAGTTTATCTGGAAATGAGAATGTGGATTGTAACTCAGCAGGGGCAATTTAACACTTAGATGAGGAAAGCTGTATCCTTTGAACAAGCCTGTATATTGAGAATCTTCAAGGGGCTTCTGATCATATCTTCCACCAAAACACAGACTATTGGCTCCATCAACCCAGGGGTTTGTGCTGGTTAATGAGACAGATGCTCTCTTTTGAACTCTTAGATGCTATGTTAATCAGGAGAAAGTATCTCATGTCTGATCTCAGATTTGCAATACATAGCCATATAGATGACCCTCTCTTTGAAGTAAAATTGCCTGAACTAATGACCAAATGTTTCAGAGCAAGAAGAATGGGGGTTGTTTCACCCAGCCAAGACGATCTCATATCAGATTGGATTTTTAGCTACAAAATTAATATTAGATATCTATGATACATCTGTAGTTTGTTTAATGTTACTCACAGATACCCTGACACCATCTCCTCCCACCTCCTTGATATCCACTATCCTCCTAACTCTCACATGCAGCTTACTCTTCACAGTCTCCTTCACACCCGCTAATTCCTCTCTCCCTCACACACAGTGCCCTCCTCACCCACTGTCTGTTACACACAGCCTCCTCCTTATCCTCTCGCCCCTACTTCTTTACAGAGTCCTGATTATCCTCTTAGCTTTCTGGCCCTCACATGCCGGCCCTTGCTCACCCTCCCAGTCCCACTCTCCCATGCACACAGCCGCTTCCTCCTCTCATCCCCTCTCCTTTGCATACAACTCCAGCTCACCCTTCAACACCACACTAACACAATTTGATTTAAATAGATTTTTCCTCAAAAAAAAAACATTTTATTTAAAAAAAAAAATAATTATATCTAAAGATAGTTTCTATTTAAGATACATTATAATCCAAAGGTTATTCATCCTGAAATATAGATTTGTTTTTAAATGATATAGCAAGATGGTGTAAATTTATAGCTGTAATTTTCTGGTAAATTAATTCCATTAATCCATTCACAATGTCATGCTCTCTCATAGGTTTCTGTCAGATTATTTTGGACATTTTTTCTATCTTCAAGATATTATCACATATTACTGGTTTTGTCAAAACTGTGAATTTGTGTTTGCAGAAATAACGTTCCTCTTCTTCACAGCAGCTTGTTTTAAAATTAAACATACAGAGCTGATAAATAGACATTAAACTTCTATTATCAGATTTGCTTCATTCTCTTGTAATCCTTTGTTGAAGGAGAACAATGCTCCACTAGGACCTAGCTGAATACAATGTGTAAGACAGTGTAAAGCAGCTAGGTCACAGTAGTGCATTGCTTTGGAGCCTACATATGCAGGCTTTTTAACAATGAATATCAAGAGAACAAAGCAAAATAGATAAGAAAAATCAATTGTTAAAAATTGCATGTTCTTTATGAATCATGAAAGTTTAATTTTGACTTTACTGTCCCTTTAATACCATTGCTCCCCTGCAAATCAATGTACACAGAATCAACCCATACTACGTTTAAAGAAGCTCACTGAAGAGAAGATTGTTTGGAGTTGAATAGATCTGCACAAGGACCTAAGTGTGAGGAGGGAGGGGCAAGCAGTAAACATGAAAAATAATGTTATTGTTTTAGTTAAAACTATTTCAATTGTTATTATTAATGTAATCATTATTTTTCTCCTTCAAATAAAGTACAGGTGAAAAGTTGATCAAATAGCCAATTAAACTGGAGATAGTTCACCTCCAAATAATTACATTCATTTTAATGATCTATCTATGCATATCTTTTATATATATATATATATATATATACATACACACATACATACATATATATATATATATATATATATATATATTTATACATATACACATATATACACAGTATATATATATATATATATAAAACCAAATCAGTAACTGGTCAGAACAGGACCAACAATTAGTATTCTAATATATTAACAGCAACTGATAGGTGATACCTTTTATAAAATAAAGGGTGATGTTTATGGTATATAATTGAGAAATTGAGGTGAGCCTTTTAAGATTAGAGATAAAGAAAACTAATTTCCCCCGACTTTTGCAGCTATTATGTGGCAATATATTTTGATCTTACAATATTGACATCTAGTGGCTAAAAAAGGAAACTAACATCTTAGTGCGAGATTGTAACAATTTTTATTATGAACATAAAAACAAAAAAAATGAATAAGAACTTTGAAATAGTTAATTATTAGTAAGCAAAAAAATACATCCCTTTTAAAAATATAATCATATTTGGCTGCTGGCCACAAGATAAAGACTGGAGTGTGAATTAAATAAGTAAATCCTTGTTGCTAGTAATAATACCGGAATAAACAGAAAAATTGTATAATCTTTCAGGATGCTTATTTAGATTCTCTTATATTTCGACAAAGAAACATATGGAGAAAAAAATGTATGTGTAAGCAAGAAAGCAAAAAACTATAAACACATGAAAATAATGTTTAGACATATTTTTAACATCATTAAAATAATATCTCCTAGGCTATAAAACTTTCATAATTTCCATGTGAGGATATAAAATTACGCACTAGAAGTATAAAAGAGAAAGATGGGGTGTCCCCTGTCCCCGCTCCTTTTTTGCGATGGTGATGGAGCCGCTAGCTGAAGCGATTAGGAAGGAGGCCCAGATTCAGGGTTTATTGTTGCACGACTCGCTGCAGAAGGTGGCGCTGTTTGCCGATGATCTCACCCTCTTTATTGTGGAACCGACTCTTTCGCTCCCACCCCTAATGGCCCTAATCGACACATTCGGTGAGATCTCTAACTACAAAGTTAACATTACCAAAACAGAGGTGTACATTATACATGTAGACCATCCAGAAAAGTGTGCTTTGCGGAAGCAGTACTCCTTTAAATGGTCTACTAGGGGAATCCGTCACCTTGGAGTTTTCTTATCTCATGATAAAGATATAGTTCTCTATGAGAACTATCAGGTCCTGCTGAAAGAGATTGACAAATCTCTGAAATAAAAAAAATATGATGAACTATCTTGGATGGGTAGAATTGCTGCCCTTAAGATGATGTTACTGCCCAAATTAACATATGTCATGAGATGTATCCTCCTTCCGGTCCCAGAAAAACTGCTGAAGAACTTCCAAGCTCTTTTTAACACCTACGTCTGGAACAACAACAAATCCAGAGTTGCCGTGTCAATTTTGCAGTCCCCCCTTGACCAGGGAGGTTTGGGCCTACCAAGTGTCAAGTCGTATTATGAGGCTGCAATGATCTCCCATGCCTCTGCATGGGGGCGAGATCTCCCACCCAAGAGATGGAGGGAGCTAGAGCAGGCCTCTCTCCCGGCATACATGGATTTATCTGACCTGCTATGGTTCCCCCCACACTTAGCTTCCGCATGTACTATCTCTAACCACATAGTAAGAGGATGTCAATTACTCTGGTATAAACTACGGCATTGCACCCAGATTGTCCCCCTTCCTTTTCCCATCCATCCTATAGTTCCTCTCCTTCAGAGCCTTCCTAATGTGAGATTGAGTCTGTGGAAACAGATGGAGATCTCAACAGTTGGAGATTTCTATGTTGGCGACCGCCTCCTCACACATCAAGGGATGGTGACTAGATATGGGGTTCCGCGACAACCAGAATTTGAACTCCTAAGACTACGGTCCCTGATGAAGACATGGGGGTTCCTGGGGGACACAGTTCAAACCCCCACAATTTGGGAGTCCAGATGGAAAGCGAGCCTTCAGATTTACAAACCCCTCACAACACATTATAGGTGCCTGTTGGTAGCTCCTACACTGGTTAAGACGAGACACATGCTTTCCTGGGAGACAGACCTAAGAGCGACTTTGCACTGTACTACGATGCATGAACTCTACTTTAAAATGCTCACTAGGTGGCACCTGGTCCCGACCAAGCTTCAGATCCTCTATCCTGCCCATTCTCCCTACTGTTGGAGGGAATGCGGTGAGGCGGGCGCTCCACTTCACACATGGTGGTCCTGTCCAAGGCTTACGCCACTCTGGTATAAATTCCGGATGGTCTGTGACAAAATGGGCCTTCCAGAGGTGTCTGACCCTGGATTAGCTCTCCTGCACCTTGGCTTAAAGAAAATACCCTCAGACAAGAGATCTCTCCTTATGTATATGCTCACCTCAGTCAAAATGACGATAGCCAGGAACTGGAAAAAGGTGCACCCCCCGAGATGGCAAAGTGTTGTAGAATATCTAAACTACATTAAGTCTATGGAAGACTATGTCTACAGAGTTAGGCGCCAATCAGAATTTTTCGGCCTCATCTGGGAGCCCTGGGAGGCCTACTTACAGCAAAACAAGCCCCAAGTTACAAGGAGGCCTCCGCAGTGAGTTGCCTGCTAAAGAGATACCTATAAGACTCCCTGACCTGTAGATAGGACTGTGGCCCGAGATGGTGCCTCTGACTGGTTCAGTACCCCCCCTCTTACCCTCCCCTTCAGATGAGCCCCCTCCCCTTACAATCACCTCTCCCTTCGTCCAATTACCCCTGTTCCCTCCCTCCCGATTCACTACTTTGATCCTCATATTTTGAGGGGTTTCCCCCCCTGTAGGAGTATTTTAGTCTATGGCAGATAAAAGATTACTTAAAAGGGATGCAGGGCCGACTGCATAAATGTGGTGGGTCACTGACACCCTAAACTTCAGTTTTTGCCTATTTTTTTGTGAAAATATCCTAACCATTACGGAACTACTAGCGTTTTTAATATACTAAAATTGGTGGAATTCACCATATTTCCCCAATCATATACAGACTACAGCTTTATTTAATTAGACACACATCTATATGCCCCACAAGTCAAATTCCAGCAGGGTTTTGGTAGAGACTCGGGAACTGTAAAATTCTTTGCTTCTATACAATGGTACTTGTTGTGATTGTCTCCCTGCCCCTAGGCAGCGTGAATTACTTGTGTGTATCTAATATTTGTAATGTTTTGAAACCACTGCTGTAACACTCAAATTTAGAAAAAAAAAAAGAGAAAGATAAGCTACTATACATTAACCCCATCCCTGTCATAAACAATATCAGTACATTTACATTATCATAGTAAAAAATTCAGACATCCACAGCCTTATTATCTGCACGTAAGATTATATGAAAGAGTTAAGCAAGCCTTGGTGGTGCAGTTGGAGATCTCAGATTTGTGCCATCTAGTAGCGTTCCTGGAATACTCAGAGACCACAGCATAAGAAATAAATTGCTGGAAATTGTAGTATGCGAAGTGAGATCCCCAGTATCACAAGTTAATGTGATTTTATTAGAAGGAGAGTGTGTTATCCAGCTGTTTGTGGTTATCTCAGAGAGTTCGCCCCAATCTCCATCTCCAGTAGTGTCCGTACCCAGGTCTGCTCTATTTTCGTCGGTATGCTCAACATTTCGGCATTATCTGGGTATAAGGGCGCAACAGCATGCAGGGAATATTCTACAGAACATACTGTATGTATGTAATGGCAGGATCCGAGGATTTATACCAGTGGCTAAATGGCAACATCAAAGAAGCCATTGTAGAATGCTTAGCTTGTAATGACACAGGGTTGATATGTTTGCCGGTTGAGATGTTCTTTGGTGTTGAGTTTAAAGGGAATAGCTTCTAGCTGTGTCAGCATCATGCTAGAGGTTTGCAACTAGGGATTCAGTAGTTGTATGAGGTGTTGCCCATTTTATGGTATAAGAGCTTAAAGGGCCACTAAACCCAAAATCTTTCTTTCATGATTCAGATAGAGAATATAAATTAAAACAACATTACAATTTACTTCTATTATTTATTTTGTTTCATTTTTTAGATATCCTTATTTGAAGAAAAAGCAATGCACATGGGTGAGCCAATCACGTGAGGCTTCTATGTGCAGCAACTAATCAGCAGCTACTGAGCATATCTAGATATGCTTTTCAGCAAAGAATATCAAGAGAATAAAACAAATTAGATAATAGAAGTAAATTAGAAAGATGTTTAAAATTGCATTCTCTTTCAAAATCATGAAAGAAAAAATGTGGGTTTCATGTCCCTTTAAAATAAACTCGGCAGGACCTTTTAAAGAAGTGATCAAGGCGTTTTTGCAGGCTCATTTCCCACGCAGCTGACATGTCTAGCAATTTTATTGCAAAATAAGATGATTGCAGATGCGAGTTCGGTAAGGTCAACAATCTAAGGTGCTGCTTTGTCCAGTTTAGGAAAAATACCTTGGAGTACCAATTGGGGAAACGCTGTCTATGATAAGCCACAGCTTTAGGCCTTTATTGTCCAATCCTGGGCTCAAGTGTCAAGAATACAGCCAGAATAGTTTGAGATTAGTTCCTCACTATATAGGGCAATGATGCAGAAAACAGATTGGAAGATATTGCTGTAAAATGCCTCCAATAGTCAGCGAATTAACAGTTACTCTACTTGAGCTCTTGGAGATGAGACAGCTCAGGATCACTGTTCGGACACGCCCTCCCGAAAACAGATAATATTTTAGTTTCACCTTCTAAACAGATTGAATAGTTATGTGAAGATATTACTCAGCTTTATGGATTTGTGAGACCTATAGCTACACCTAAACCCCTCAGTAGTCCAGGTAAAACTGTTAATTAAAGCAGTAATAATTCTGTTTGATTGATACAGCACAGAGACAACTCTGGTAGATCAAGCCCCCCTTCTCTTATATGTGGACAAGCTACTTAAAGGGACACTGAAACCAAATGTTATCTTTCATGATTCAGATAGATCATGTAATTTTAAGCAACTTTCTAATTTACTGCTATTGTCACTTTTTCTTTGTTCTCTTGCTATCTTAATTTGAAAAAGAAGGCATCTAAGCCAAGGAGCCAGCAAATTTGTGGTTCAGAACCATGGACAGCACTTGTTTATTGGTGCTGTCCAATCAGCAAGGACAACCCAGGTTGTTCCCCAAAAATGGGCCGGGATCTAAACTTACATTCTTGCTTTTCAAATAAACATACCAAGAGAATAAAGAAAATGTGATAATATGAGTAAATTAGAAAGTTGCTTAAAATTGCCTATCTGAATCACGAAAGAAAAAATTTGGGTCCAGTGTCCCTTTAATAATTATTTCTGCCCTTACTGCTTATGTCTCTTTCATCTCACCAGTCAATATGTTTGGATTCACTGACACTGATGCTTCCTTTACTGCAGCCTCAATTAATAAGTTGGAGGACAATGTGCTCCCTGGTAAACCGGTAGTACATTTGAATGACTAAGAAAAGTGTGGGATATCAAAATCGATAAAGGACAGATTGTGAGTGCTTTTTCTAGGGTCCTAGACTACCTATTAAGTGGAGTGGTCCTTGATTTGCTTGTTTGGCTGCAGTGAATGTCTGATTAAGCAGTATGATATTAACTTACACCTTTATTTCAACTAGAAGCCTGTGGTTGTGTCCTAGTATAATGCTCTAATATCTACTTTATTCTGTAGGGAGACTGCTTTTTAAAAAAAGAAAGAAAAAAAAGCATTGGCTGGATATACAATACGCCAGTGATTTTTAACCTTTTTTTTGCCGTGGCACACTTTTTTACATTAAAAAATCCTGTGGCACACCACCATCCCAAAATTTAAAAAAAATCACACATTGTAGCCTAATACAGCATATAGATATATACATACACACAAACACACACATACTGTATGTATTGTGCTGTTATGCCATGCCTCCTACAAACTACCCCTGCACTGGGAGTAAAAAACAAGCAAAGTTTAAAAAATATGTCACACTGTTGTCAGTCTGCCGTGGCACACCTGAGGATCTCTCACGGCACACTAGTGTGCCACGGCACACTGGTTGAAAAGCACTGCAATAGGCAACATTTTAACTTCTTTAAAAAGGATTGTGCATGTGTATACGATTAGTGTGTCATGGTAAAATCTTCATTTATAAGCATTTTGCCTTAAAATCCCAAAACATATGTCAATATAGGATTATGTCTAGATAAAGGGGCATTGTACACTAGATTTTTCTTTGCATAAATGTTTTGTAGATGATCCATTTATAAAGCCCATCTGGGGGTGTTTTTGTAAAAGTGTATAGTTTTGCTTATTTTTAAATAACATTGTGCTGATTTTAAGACTCATAACCAAGCCCCAAAGTTTTAGATGTAAACTGATGTATACAGACTTTAGATCGCTTCTGTTTGGATAATGGGTCTTTTCATATGCAAGGGAGAGGGGAGGTTCTGCTATCAGCCCTTTTCAGTGGGTGTCCCAGGCTAATCTCATCAACAGTGCTAAATTGGGAGCTTCTAAGTAAGTTTTTAAAAGGTTTTATACTGGATTTTTATATCAGTATCTGTGCATATTATTCTTTATAGTAGTGTCTGTTACATGTAGTTAAATGAAAATTTGTGTATACTGCCCCTTTAATGTATACTTTATATTAAACTTTTCTTTTTTCTGTCTGATGTTCATAGGGTTTACATAAGGGCCAGACTGGGAAATCAGACTAGTCCTGGAAATGTTTGTATGTTTTCATTATATTTATTGTATGTTCATAAGTAAAATGTAATTGACCTGTTACATTGTGTTGTCTTCTTTCAATAAAAAGAATTGCAAATTACAGGGAGTGCAGAATTATTAGGCAAGTTGTATTTTTGAGGATTAATTTTATTATTGAACAACAACCATGTTCTCAATGAACCCAAAAAACTCATTAATATCAAAGCTGAATAGTTTTGAAAGTAGTTTTTAGTTTGTTTTTAGTTATAGCTATTTTAGGGGGATATCTGTGTGTGCAGGTGACTATTACTGTGCATAATTATTAGGCAACTTAACAAAAAACAAATATATACCCATTTCAATTATTTATTTTTACCAGTGAAACCAATATAACATCTCAACATTCACAAATATACATTTCTGACATTCAAAAACAAAACAAAAACAAATCAGTGACCAATATAGCCACCTTTCTTTGCAAGGACACTCAAAAGCCTGCCATCCATGGATTCTGTCAGTGTTTTGATCTGTTCACCATCATAATTGCGTGCAGCAGCAACCACAGCCTCCCAGACACTGTTCAGAGAGGTGTACTGTTTTCCCTCCTTGTAAATCTCACATTTGATGATGGACCACAGGTTCTCAATGGGGTTCAGATCAGGTGAACAAGGAGGCCATGTCATTAGATTTTCTTCTTTTATACCCTTTCTTGCCAGCCACGCTGTGGAGTACTTGGACGCGTGTGATGGAGCATTGTCCTGAATGAAAATCATGTTTTTCTTGAAGGATGCAGACTTCTTCCTGTACCACTGCTTGAAGAAGGTGTCTTCCAGAAACTGGCAGTAGGACTGGGAGTTGAGCTTGACTCCATCCTCAACCCGAAAAGGCCCCACAAGCTCATCTTTGATGATACCAGCCCAAACCAGTACTCCACCTCCACCTTGCTGGCGTCTGAGTCGGACTGGAGCTCTCTGCCCTTTACCAATCCAGCCACGGGTCCATCCATCTGGCCCATCAAGACTCACTCTCATTTCATCAGTCCATAAAACCTTAGAAAAATCAGTCTTGAGATATTTCTTGGCCCAGTCTTGACGTTTCAGCTTGTGTGTCTTGTTCAGTGGTGGTCGTCTTTCAGCCTTTCTTACCTTGGCCATGTCTCTGAGTATTGCACACCTTGTGCTTTTGGGCACTCCAGTGATATTGCAGCTCTGAAATATGGCCAAACTGGTGGCAAGTGGCATCTTGGCAGCTGCACGCTTGACTTTTCTCAGTTCATGGGCAGTTATTTTGCGCCTTGGTTTTTCCACACGCTTCTTGCAACCCTGTTGACTATTTTGAATGAAACGATTGATTGTTCGATGATCACGCTTCAGAAGCTTTGCAATTTTAAGAGTGCTGCATCCCTCTGAAAGATATCTCACTATTTTTTACTTTTTTGAGCCTGTCAAGTCCTTCTTTTGACCCATTTTGCCAAAGGAAAGGAAGTTGCCTAATAATTATGCACACCTGATATAGGGTGTTGATGCCATTAGACCACACCCCTTCTCATTACAGAGATGCACATCACCTAATATGCTTAATTGGTAGTAGGCTTTCGAGCCTATACAGCTTGGAGTAAGGCAACATGCATAAAGAGGATGATGTGGTCAAAATACTCATTTGCCTAATAATTCTGCACTCCCTGTATGTATGTGATCCCTTTATGTATTTTAACAAGAACTATAAATATTAATAGAGCATATTTAATGCATTTATTTTATGTTAATTTAAACAGAATACATTTAGCCTTTTGTATTGGGATGGAGCTATATTGCCAAAGATCACAGAATTTGGCAGACATAAAATCATACTTTTGCATCAGCAAGATCACTATCAAAAGGGAAATCAGCAAACAAACTGGATACTTAAGATGTAGTATTCAAGCTGTTATAAAGAAACATGAAGAATCAAGAGAGGTCAAGGACTGGAAGGCCAAGAAAACTTTCAAGACCTGATGAGAAGTTTCTCAGAGTTTCTTCTTTGAGAGACTGTCGGGGTGCCAGGAATCAGACTGAGACGAGAAGTCAAATAACAAGCCAGGAATCAAAACCAGAGCTGGTAGTCAGACGAGCCGAGTCAGGAGCCAAAGCGAGTAGTCAGATGAGCCAGAATCAGGAACAAGGAGAACAGCAGAGTCAGGAACAAGCCAGGGATCAGGAACCAGGAGGGACGTCAGACAGCCAGGTAATACACAGGAGCTCTCACAAACAGGTCTGAGACAACGCAAGGGCAAAGCATACTGAACAGAGGCCCTTTAAATAATAAGTGATGACATCACAATTCTGAGACTGCATCCTGTCTTACACGGATGATTTACACCATTCTGGCCATAAAAGAAAGTGCAGGAAATGAGAAGCATAACACAGTATGCACCAGAGTCAGCAAGATAGGTGAGTAAAATGGCTGCCAGAAGCACATGGCAAACAAAGCAGGGAAAAAACCCTGACAGAGACTGGAAGAAGTCCAGCAAGGACCTGGCTCAGCATCTGGCAGCTTCTATCTATCTATTGGGATTTTGTAAAGTGCGGCAGCTCACCCGTAAGGGTCTCAAGGCGCTAGGAGTTCCTGCAGTTCAGTCGAAGAGCCAGGTTTTGAGGTACTTTCTGAACTTAGGGAGGTAGCTTGTCTGAGGTGCAGCGGTAGAGTGTTCCATGTCTTGGCTGCCAGGTGGGTGAGAGAAGGATCTGCTTCCCACTGTGGTCTTCCTGATGCAGGGGATGACTGCGAGGACTTGGTTGGCCGATCGAAGCTGCCTGGTGGGGGTGTAGAAGGTGACGCGGTGGTTGACGTATTCGGGACCGATGTTGAGGAGGGCCTTGAACGCGTGGGTGAGAAGCTTGAACGTGATCCTTTTGTTGATGGGTAGCCAGTGCAGGTCTAGCAGGTGTTTGGTGATGTAGCATTGGTGAGGGAGGTCAAGGATGAGTCTGGCCGAGGCATTCTGGATGCGTTGGAGTCTGTTTTGGAGCTCGATGGCAGAGCCAGCGTAGAGTGCATTGCCGTAGTCCAGCCGGCTGCCGATGAGGGCGTCGGTCACTGTCTTTCTGGTCTCGATTGGGATCCATTTGAAGAACCTTTGCAGCAGGTGGAGTATGTGGAAGCATGAAGAGGAGACGGCATTGGCTTGTCGGTCCATGGAGAGCGATGAATCCAGGCACCTAGGTTTCGTGTGTGGTCGGTGAGGGTAGGCGGGTTCATCGGGATGCCAAGTTGACCCTTCTACAGTCCGAAGAATCTTTATTAGGAATGGTCTCTGTGGAAGTGCAGCAGCCAAGGAACCACTGTTTCGGAAGGGGAACAGGGTGAAAAGGCTAATATGTGCTAAAGCTCACAAAGTTTGGAATGAAGATCAGTGGAGAAGAGTATAATGGAGTGATGAATCCAAGTTTGAAAGTTTTGGGTCCAATCGTCGACAATATGCGAGAAGAGTTGAGGAGATGGAACAATGAGAGCTTGCGGCCTCCAGTGATACATGGTGGAAGGTCTGTCATGGTTTGGGGCTGCTTTTTTGCCAGTGGTGTTGGCGATATTGTCTGCCAGTGGTGTTGGCGATATTGTCCGAATTGATGGGATCATGAATGCGGAAAAGTACACAGTTTTTAATTCATCATGCCATTCCTTCTGAAAAGCGCCTGATTGGGAATGGTTTTATTTTTCAGCATGATAACAATCCCAAGGACACTGCTAATGCAGTAAAAACATATTTGGAGGGGGGACTTCCGGGCGGCGGCCATCTTACTGGTCGCACTGAGCTTCAGCTCCTGACTTATTCATCATTTTTATCCAGATTTAGATTGAAATCTTGGTGTCAGACCAGCCAAATTGGTGGAAAAGCTTGACTGAAGACACCCTGACCCAAAGGACGGGGTTTGGGACCGTGGTGTGGCTACCTAGCCCTCAGTACCGGACTTTTTACTCTGAGGCCTTCCCCTAGCTCTGAAGCCTCATCTGTCCTCAAAATTGCTGCGCCACTGTTGCACTACCAGCACTCTACGAAGCAAGCTATTCTACAGTCTAACATATATCGAGTTAGAAAGAGCAAGCTACTCATATATAAAATCATAATGGATAGTGGAGAAGAATCGCTAGTGGCAATTATTGCTGGACTTTTCGAAAGTTCAACTCAAATGCATCTCTGAACAGCTGACCAGAGACTGGGGTAGTGTTTGTATTCCTGAGCCTATACTAACTGCCTCAAAGACACCAGAAACTGTGCTCACATTGGGAGAGGAAATAAGCTCTGAAACGCACAGCTACCTGGAAGTAACAACTGCTACTCATCTGGCCTCCGGTCCCTGGAGTGAACACGGAGCTATACCTGACAATAGCACTCGGAACGAGAGCTTCAAAGTCAGTGCTCTACTCACCACGTTTCAAGAACCGTCTACAGAGATCCGTAGGTCTGAATTCGGCAGCTTTGATTCCACTTTGCCTTCCGTGGTTCCCTGGAACCCTTTTGTTGGCAGCGGAGGGGAGGGTGGCGGCGCTCAGGAGACCCGACGTATGTCGCCAATTGTGTTCTTGACTTTTCAGGATCTGATGGGGAAACCCCAGCGGGGAAATACTTATGCTGCGAGAGTACTCTCCAACTTCTACGGGGCCATTTATACAGCCGTTCGGCCTGGCGGCAGAGAGCTGACCTCTGCTGAGCCTGCTTATGATGCGGAGAAGTTTTGTGCAATGATCCTTGCCGTCTCGGCATGGGTGGACTGGGACCCTGGGGGATCTGGAGTCTCCAGCAGTGCGTTCAGAGCGGTTGCAGCTTCAGTGTTGGATCTGGACCAAGAGCTGGGATTGATCTGGAAGCAGAGTCCGTTCCGTGATACCGGTGAGGGGTAAGATGTTATGCCCCAAGTCTGCGTCATTCTAGCAGCTGGGAGGTTTGTGGGAACTCTCTGATTCACCTCCCCATAACATATGGAACTGAGCTAATGTGGTGATTGTACAACAGACACTGGGCAATCTTTATTATATTTCAGGCTCTGAGGTTTCCTATATGGCCATTACTTTACTTCAGACACTTTTTCATACACTAGAAACTTCAGCTTATGGAGCCAACAAGTACAAGTTTGAGTTTATACCATATAAGAATACTATCATATAGAGTTGTTGCTTTGTGCAGGACTTCGTTTTGAAAACGTCATCTGTCTGTATTATTTTTTTTTATTCTGTTGGTTCTGTTTCAGTGATCTGTGTAATGTGTAAACGTTTACCTGTTTTATGGTGCTCTTGTTTTCAGAATTTATTATGCGGTTGTCCCTAGCCTTCTGATTTTTCACTTCAGGGGCATATATGTTTTATTATGTGTGTTCAACCTAGAGACATATAACTTTATACATAGTTTTAGGTACCTGCTTGTGAGTGAACATAAATGGGCTCTAAGATCATTAAGATCCTCTCCCTCTACTACTTCATAGTATATAATTGATACCTCAAGTATTTCCTCTCACTAATACTCTAAAGTATATAATCTATCCTTCAATTCCCTAGACCTGCTGCTATATTATCCCCACATCACTACTATAGGCCCCCCAATACGCCTTATTTTAAAATAGATCCCCCAGTTGGTAGTTAGTCTTTGGATACTTGCTTATTAATTCTCCTAAGCTATATATTTCACCCATATGTAATGATATCCTACAAATATATGAATCCTTTTTTTCCTTTATAAAAACTGAGGTTTTCATAATGGGACCCAAAAGTGGTCTCCTCACTTAATTACACCTTCTTCTATATATGTTAACTTTAAACATTTGAGGCCCAAGAGTGGCCTTCTAAGATCATTTGGAAGGTTCCCCTGTGTTCAGGCACTTTGAACTAATGCTTCCATCATTACTAGTTAATTGTTTCTTTGCTGAGCTGCGCAATTAATAAGGTACTAGGTTGGAATGTATACTTTGCTTGGTGTACTGTATTGCAATTTTCTTTGTATATTTGTCTACTGTTTTGTAAGCCTGATTTCAATACCTCAATAAAAACAAACTTTAAAAAAAAAAAAAAAAAAAAAAACATATTTGGAGAGAAAAACAGCTGATAAAACACTGATAGTCATGGACTGGCCTCCACAGAGTCCAGACCTGAATATTATAGAGGCAGTATGGGATCACCTGGACAGAGAAACAAATAAAAGACAACCTTAATCTAAAGAAGAACTCTGGAAAGTGCTGAAAGAAGCCTGGTATAATATACCAGAAGATTATTTTAGAAAACTTCAGGACAGTCTCTGCAAAAGAGTTCAAGATGTGCTTAGTGCCAAGAGAGGTCACACTAAATACTGACTTTTGCCTGAAGAAGTAATATTGTTCTGATAAAACATAAATTATGCTTACCTGATCATTTTCTTTTCTTCAGATGGAAAGAGTCCAGAGTTGCATTCATTACTTTTGGGAATTTAGAACCTGGCCACCAGGAGGAGGCAAAGACAGCCCAGCTAAAGGCTTAAATACTTCTCCCACTTCCCTCATCCCCCAGTCATTCTGCCCCACATAAAACAATATGGGTGGGGAGTTGTGGACTCTTTCCAGCTGAAGAAAAGAAAATTATTAGGTAAGCATAATTTATGTTTTTCTTCATAAATGGAAAGACTCCACAGCTGCATTCATTACTTTTGGGAAAATAATACCCAAGCTATAGAGGACACTGAATGCTAAAACGGGAGGGTACATTAGACAGCCCATTCTGAAGGCACCAAGCCTGAAACCACTATCCAACAAACAACCGCTTCGTCCGAAGCCTGGAAAACATAGAAGAAAAGCTCTTAAGGACACTAGCCTGCAGATAGTCCAGAAACCTAGCTAGTGACCGCAAATCAGACTCCACTGGGCCAACAAGCCTCCTGGAGACACCATCGCCCAGCAGTCGGTCCCGACCACACATCCCCTACTAAAGAAGGGAACACCAGCCGACACTCCAAACAGGAATAGGGCAAGAAGAACCAAAGAAAACAAAAAGGTTACCACAATTCCATAAAAGGAATAATCCCAGAGATCGAGCCTGGCTCACAAAAACTTAAATGGGTCCCAGGTCGAAACAAACCAGGGGCAACGCCCAGACCAAACAGAAACCACAAGGTCCTCAAGTTGCCAGAACTCCAAATACATAAATATTCAGAGACAAAATGGGTAACCGACCCAGATGAAGCACCCCTGGTCAAAACACCCCAAGCCATCCCTAGGATGACAGAAGAAAATACTTGCTGAGAAGCAAAAAGCAGCCAAACAAGGTAACAGATTGTAATATCTCCCAGACAGAGGGTCCACTCGAATCATTCCAGCTGCCAGACCTACATATAGGTCTCAAAAAAACGGAAAAGCACAGAACCTAAATGAGGCCCTCTGTACCCGAAGATGACCAACAGGTCCCAGAACCCACTCCCAGCCGGGCCAGCCCAAGTGCCAGCAGGTCTGAAAACAGGGGAACATCAAATACCCCCAACACTAGCACAAACTGGCAGACATCCCAACAGATTTCGGGTGCCAACCCCAAAACTCCTCTCTGGAGACAGTCAATAAGGCCGTAAACCCAGAGAAATCCAGTAACAGGCCCAACACAGGCTCAACGCGGAGCCAGAAATCTCCAGGTGGAACAGAACAACCCAGAGAGCATATCTCTCTCCGAAACAGTCTAACCTCTGTTCCGACCTCCTGAACCCAGGAGGAGTCCCCAGACAGGGACCACACCCCCTGAAAAGGAGGATAAATCCCACCAGAGAAAGGGGGCAGATAAAAAGCAAGGCGCAAAGCCATGAGCCAAACCCAGAGATCCCACCAACGAAGATGAGCTTCAAGGGTCCCCTGGAAAAATTAGCCTGCTATGCTGAAGCAGATACT
This sequence comes from Bombina bombina, assembly GCF_027579735.1. Lineage (NCBI taxonomy): Eukaryota > Metazoa > Chordata > Amphibia > Anura > Bombinatoridae > Bombina > Bombina bombina. The sequence goes on along the minus strand of NC_069501.1, from coordinate 966,332,672 downwards.
CCGCAATCCTGACAATAAGCTGACCAAGGAAAACCGTACTGTAGAACGTAAGGCAAGCCTTAGCTTTTAGAAAACCTGGTCATTGACCAGATCAACTAGCCAGACCCTTGGTCATAGTCCAAGTTCCCTGGAATCCAGGGCGAAGATAGATCCAAGCTCCCATTTTGTTTAAAACAAAATCCCGGAAACTAAACACCCCGTCTGATTTAAAAAACAGACCCATCAGGGAATCGTACTCAAAAACTAGACACCTGAGCAAGAAGTAACCAGCCCATCCCTGAGAACGGGAACAAGACTCACTCATAATCTCAACCCAAGGGAAGAGAAGAGTCCTTACAAGAGTCCCACACTCCCAGAGAGAGTGAAAGTATGACAGTCGCACAAGATCCCAGAGCCCCAAAAGGCGTAAGAAAAGCATTGAGTACAAAGCCCCGAAGAGGGAGAGAACAAGGCTAGTCTCCATAATCTCCTCCGGAACTCCAAGAGAGCACATCCAAGGAACAAGCTGCAGGACATCCCTTTGTAGAAACTCCTAAGCAAAGCTTGGAAAAGGAGACAACGCGGCCCATCGTCCAAGGAATGTAATGACCAACTCCCTCAGGACAAGCCACAAGAAAAACAGACAAAGTCCAAAAGTCTTAACTCAAGGAAGAGATCAACAGGAACAGTCCAAGGACACTCCAAAGGCAAACCACGTGGAAACCGGCGGCAAAAGGAACCAAGTCCTACATCCTCTAACCCACAAGGGAGAGAGACACTCCAGTCCCGACAGGAAGTCATCTACAACCGAGAGAGTCGCAGCGGAACCTTAACATATGAGTGTACCGTGAAGCGCTCAAAGCCCCTATAAGTGACTCAAGGCGCCACTCCCTTGAAAATAGGAAAGGCCGAGTAGACCTTGCCGGGGATCGAAACTGCAACCCTCGGTTTGCTACAGTACAGAGTCGCCACGGAGCATTAGAACGCTGAGCTAGCTGTCCCGCTAGCCCCAGATGCTGAAAGCTGTAAAAAAAAGTGAACCGTGCAGAGCACTTCGCGCCAAAACCGGACCAACCCAGCCTAACAGGCGCCACATGACTGAACTAGGCCTCACGACAGAAGTTAACAGATCCCAATCAGGACCAGCCTGAAACCAAGGCCATCACTGCCAATGCCGTAGATAAATCTCCCTGAACGGGGGAGAGCGACAGTCAACATAGGACTAAACACGTCCTAGACCAACTTCCTTAGAAGTAACACAGCGATCAAAATATTGTGCATATCGATTTCAGAAAAAAAACAAACATGAGCTGTAACGAAAAAAAATATCATCCTAACCCAGAGAAATTAAAAGAAGGCACCCCTTAGGGTAATGCCTAAGAAAAAACAGTCAGCACAACAGGGACCCTGTTCTTCCAAGCTCAAAAACTGGACGATTAAAAACCAACAGACTATAAGAAGATTACGACATCCCCTTATATCTAATGGTGAAGGCTATTCAGAAGAAGACTGAGGATTCTCCAACCCATCAATGACGGGCTCTGCTACTTATGCCAAAACTTGCCCCAATAAGACACAAAGGCGCCCCAGTCTATATTGAAAAGCACAGCATACCCCCGCCGGAGCATAAGACGCCTCCAGCCCAAAGGTAGAGCCCTTCTAGACTCAGGGAAAGTCGTTCCCCCAGAGAGCTGAACAGGCCCCATGCCTGAAGAGCCCCAGAAACCGGAACCAAACAGTATCTTAAGCCACCCTCTGGAAGCTAGATTCGCCAGCGCCAAAATTATGGACATGCGACATTGTGCCAAAACCCCCGGGGGAAATAAGCAACTTCCGAAGAAGGATAAGCAAAGTCTGGGTCACTTGCATGCAAAGTAATAGAATGTGTAAGGGAACTCGCCACTCGGGGGACAGAACCCCCAGAGGCGAATGGCTCAGC